>NW_028120692.1:180000-240092 GCF_965178545.1 Coloeus monedula | reverse complement strand
GCAGGAGTCTTGGATTCCACAGTGGGATTAACTTCCCTTTTCTGCTCTCTTTCAGGACAGGAAAAACCACTGAACTCGCCCCATCTTTGGGACCAAGAGCTTTGGTGCTGGAGTAGGCAAAGCCAGCTAGGGCCCCCCTTGTCCTGCCCATGGTGTGGGTCAGGGACAGGCTCCTCTTCTCCTCTGCGCTGGGATGAACTGCCTAGGGAATGCTATTACTGACAGCCCGGTCCTAGCCCCGGCTACTGGAAATGGGCGGAGGTGAAGAGGCAAGTGCCAGAGTTGCTTGGGGATGATGGAATTGTGGTGTTTGGCTGTGCCCAGAGGGGCAGGTTGGGCATTTCTGTGTGTCTGAGGACCGGTTTGGGTGCTGGGGAGCCCGGGGAGCCGAGCTCTCAGTGCATTCCCAGCTCACCCGGGGGTGGGAGCTGGTGCAGGGCTCTGGTCGGGCTCGGGGCAGGCCCTGGCCCCGGCACAGACACGCTGGGGTGGTTTGGGGCCGCTTGGGGAGCCGTGGGAGGAGAATGAGGGATGGTGCTGGGCAGAGCGATCGGCCTGTGCTCGTGTCAGCGCAGCCGTGCAGGGCACTGGGATCTGGGTAAAACACCGGCTCTCCTGGTGTTCAGGGAAGCAAGGTCTGTATTTATCCATACATATTTATCCCTACATATTTATCCCTATATTTATCCATGGATTATCCATATATGTTTATCCATATACATTTATCCATATTTTTATCCACGTATTTACCCATGAATTTATCCCTATATTTACCCATGTATTTACCCAGGTATTTTATGAACACTCAAGTGCCATATCCATGTATTTTATGAGCACTTCCAGGGTTGGTGACTCCACCACTGCCCTGGGCAGCTGTTCCAGCGCTGGACAACCCTTCCCATGCTGGGCCAGGAGATGGATTCTGGAAATGCAGACTCCGAGGAGCAGGGGATTAAGGCAGCATTGGATTCCTTTATTCTCCCAGAAGGATAAAGGAGATTTATCCCCAGACGAACCAGAGGTGTTCACACTGAGGTCATTAGTGGGATTTCTTCCTTACTCCCACAAATACCCACTGGGGTGACAGAGTTCCCTACAAGGGCGGTGTTGGAAGGAGCTGCTGGAATGTTTTGCTGTTTATTGGGATCCACAGGATGTTTGGTGTCTCTCAGAGCTGTTCCAGGCTTTCCACAGACCCAAACGCTCCTCACACTTCTCCTCAGAGTAGAGAGGTTTCCCAGAGTGCTGGTTTTTAATTTCAGATGCTGGGATAACGACACGGCTTCAGGAGGCAGGAGACTCATTGTGCTGTGCCTCAGTCCAGGCAGGGACAACCCCCAGCTAATAAAAACCTCTTTAAAGCACAAAAAGTCCCATTAAACTGATATTATAAAGGCTGCAAATTGAAGCAGGCCTCAATCAGAAAGCAGCAGAATTTAATTCCCCCCCCTTGCCCATTTGCATGATGATCTCCTTCCTAATTGCCCATCTACGCTTTTCCCACAGAAGTGCTGTCCCGAGGTTGGAGATGGTTCCAGCTTTATGGAGCTTTGATCTTTATCTGGTTTTACTTTTTACAGGGCACAGAACCCGAGAGTGGCAGCTGCTTTCCTCTTGTTCCTCCTGTGGCAGTGAACTGCTCTTCCCAAGGACGGCTGCAGGAATTCTCAGGCAGCATAACGTATGGAATGCCAGGCACGCTACAGAATTCCAGTGGGAGCAGCAGGAACTTCTGTTCTTTACTGGCAGATGAAGGGGAGCTCGGAGATATTGGTCAGCTCAGGGAATGAGCCTGGCTCATGGTAAGGAAATTCACTGTGCAGTTACTTCGGGCCCTTCTCCTCCTTCTCCTCCTTCTCCTCCTTCTCCTCCTTCTCCTCCTTCTCCTTCTCCTTCTCCTTCTCCTTCTCCTTCTCCTTCTCCTTCTCCTTCTCCTTCTCCTTCTCCTTCTCCTTCTCCTTCTCCTTCTCCTTCTCCCTCTCTTCCCAACACCAGTTCCAGACCTCAGTATAATCCATGTTCCCACAGCCTGACCTTGCAGTTTTCCCAGTTTAGCAGCCCCAGCCACACTTGCAGCCTCTCTGTCTGGACTTTGTCTTGCTGAAATCTCTTTTTGTTGATCCTTTGCTGCCTCACCTTTTATCCAGCAATAACGTGCAGTGGGTGGAAGCTTCTCAGAATTCCCTCCCTGTTCCACTGGAAACATTCCCAAGTGGAAGCAGCTGCACTGCCCATCAGCACTTGCCTGCTTTTAGGGGTGGTTGAGGCATGAAGGATGCAACAAATGGAGTTGGCTCCAAGGGGATGAAATGCTCCCCCTGAGGCTGCTCAGAGAGCTGGAGCTGAGGAATCCGGGTGGGAATCACTCCAAGAAAAAGGAAGGAAAAGAGAGCAGAGGAACAGGGATGCAATTCCAACCTCTCCAAGGACTGGGATGGGCACATTCACCATCACCATTTAATCTAGACACGATTTCTTCTTTGCCTCTGGCTGCCAGGAGCAGGATGAGCAGTTTAATGAGTTTAAATAGTGAATAGTTTAATTAGCTGGAAGAGACTGGATCAATAGCTGCTTAAACAAACAACTGGATCCCTGTTTCCAAGCTTGGATGTAGTTTTGGAAGGTTCCTGGCAGTTTGGCAGGGATTAGTGATGCTGAGAATGTGCTTTTTTGTGGGTTTGGGGCTTTTACTCCTGTTCACGTGGCTGCTCTTTTTCTTGTTGAGTGGAAAACAGGAGGGAAAGAGCAACGACGGAAGGAATTCCACTCTTGCTGCTTCAAGGGATGGATCAGGAAGGGAACAGGCTGCAGGGAATTTGGAGTGCAAACTGAGATCTCTCCGATATTTTCGGCTCAGTCAGTCCATCAGTGCTTGGTAGCTGTTTAGGCCACGTGCAAGGTGAATGATGGTGCACATGGCAGAGCTGCTGGTGGCTCCTTCCCCTGCCCGGCTGTCAGTCACCCTGCAGGGTGCTGGAGCAGCGTGCCAGAGGCCGTGGATCCTATGGATCCCATGGATCCCAGGGGCGTGATCAGGAGCCTGGGCCTGCTGGCCACTCCTTGCTCTCTCTTACCCTGATTTTTCAGCTCTGCAGCGAATCCAGCTTGAGTTTTTCAACCCCCTAGAAACCCAGGGACCTTTCATGTCTGTTCTCAGATCTGGGATTTAAATCCAGCCCTTATCAAAGCACCCCGTGACCAGGCAGGCCCTGAATCCCAGCAGGGATCTGATAAAGAGGGACCTGACATCCTAAAGAAACCCTTTGAAATCCTGCTGGGATTGATTTGTATCCATAATGGAGCCCCGAGCTCTCTGCCAGGGAGAGATGAAGCTGCTCCTTTGCTTTATTATCCTCAGGCCCATCCCAGCTTTGAGGGAAATTCAGTCCCTCTTCAAGCCCCAAAATCATGGAAAAGCTCCTTTGTATCCTCTCCACAGCCCCTACGTGGATTAATCAACTTTTTATTTGATATGGTGTCATTCTCCTTTTTTTTCCATGGCTAAAACTCCACGGTGAGCAATCAGAGCAGAAATAGGAAATGCAGGAGTCTTGGATTCCACAGTGGGATTAACTTCCCTTTTCTGCTCTCTTTCAGGACAGGAAAAACCACTGAACTCGCCCCATCTTTGGGACCAAGAGCTTTGGTGCTGGAGTAGGCAAAGCCAGCTAGGGCCCCCCTTGTCCTGCCCATGGTGTGGGTCAGGGACAGGCTCCTCTTCTCCTCTGTGCTGGGATGAACTGCCTAGGGAATGCTATTACTGACAGCCCGGTCCTAGCCCCGGCTACTGGAAATGGGCGGAGGTGAAGAGGCAAGTGCCAGAGTTGCTTGGGGATGATGGAATTGTGGTGTTTGGCTGTGCCCAGAGGGGCAGGTTGGGCATTTCTGTGTGTCTGAGGACCGGTTTGGGTGCTGGGGAGCCCGGGGAGCCGAGCTCTCAGTGCATTCCCAGCTCACCCGGGGGTGGGAGCTGGTGCAGGGCTGGGTGACAGCCTCTGGTCGGGCTCGGGGCAGGCCCTGGCCCCGGCACAGACACGCTGGGGTGCTTTGGGGCCGCTTGGGGAGCAATGGGAAGAAAATGAGGGATGGTGCTGGGCAGAGCGATCGGCCTGTGCTCGTGTCAGCGCAGCCGTGCAGGGCACTGGGATCTGGGTAAAACACCGGCTCTCCTGGTGTTCAGGGATGCAAGGTCTGAGGGACCGGATTTACTTGGGGTTTTCCAGGACAGCAGGAAGAAGAGGAAATGTGGTGCCAGAGGTGCGTCCCATCAGGTTGCAGTTCCCTCTTTCCCATTTCCATTTCCTCCTCAGTGCGGGTGTCCCCTGCAGCCCATGAGCACGTGGCCGGTGACAACTCCCTGTCTGTGGAGGGATTCCTTATGGAACAAGGGCAGATGACACTTGTGTGAGGCTTACGACTGTTAGAATTAGACCAGGATGGGTTTAAGGAAAACTAGAATCGTGTGTTAATCTTACTGGTCAATGAACAAATGGAATCCACACTTCTGTAAGAAAAAATAGAGTGTATGGAGCATATAGAAGAAGCTGGTTTTGCCTGCTGCTGCTGCTTGGCTGTATCATGTAACCCCATTCGAACTCTGCCTTCAAGACAGCTGTGAGACCGTGAAATAAAGAACTTAGCAGAACAGCAGCCTCCTCTGCTCTTTCACCCTGGTCCGAGAAGGAGGGGTACCCTGTCAAAGGCTCAACACTTGCCTTTCTGACTTTGTTTCTAAATTTCTACCTTTCTAATTTTGTTTGTTTCTAATTTTTTTGTTTGTTTGTTTCTAACTTTGTTTGTTTTCAACTTTCTCCCTTTAGAAATTTGTTTGTTTCTTGTATTTTACCTCTTTGTTTGTTTCTAAATTTCTGCCGTTGTAACTTTGTTTCTAACTTTCTACTTTTAAAATTTCATTTGTTTTTAACTTTTTACCATTCCTCCCAGCGAGGGCTGTGTGCAGAATACTAAAACCTGTTAAGTTCTTCACTTTTACGTCTATAGGCAAATGCTACTGATTTAGATGTAAATTCATTTTGAAATAAGCCAGCCCTCTCTGTCTACTCTGTCGCATACAGCAATATAAGAAGCTGGGAATAGAGATCCGCAGGTGTTGAGAATAAGGAGCCGGCGTTTTTCTGTAGGAAGGAAAGCAGCAAGCGCCTGGCCCCAGGAGCCGAGACGCTCGGGCTGCAGGAGCTGCAGAGCGCCCGGAGCCGGCTTTTCCCTGTGCTCTGTGCCTGCCCCCGGGCTGAGCTGGGCGGCGCTGCTGCCGCCTGGTGGCGAGAGCGCGGCACTGCCGCCCCCGACACGGCGCCCCGGCGCTGCTGCCGCCCGGTGCCGGCTGAGCCGAGAGGGCGGCGGCCTCGGTGGCTGCCGAGCGTGGCAAGGAGCGGGAGCGAGCGGGGCCGGGTCTGTCAGCGGAGGGGAGGGGCGAAGGGCGGTTCGGAGCGCCAAGGGACACGGCCGTGCACGAGCGGGGCCACAGCTATGGAAAGGGCCGGGCGCCGTGCGGGGCGGTGACCGCGGGGAATGACAGCGCGGGGGGCGGCCCGGCGGGGCCGGTTTTGCCGGGCAGCAGAGGCGCGGTCGCAGCGCGACCCGGGCGGGAGGCACCGGGCGGGCACGGTCGGAATAGAGCCGCCCGCGTGTCGCTCTCAAGGAGGCGGCTCGGAAAGGAAGGCGCAGTTCCGCGCTCTCGGGACGGCGTTAAGTGACGTTTTTATTAGAATAGTATAGTTTTTATTTTATTTTATTATTTTATTATCTGCCAGGACCTTGCAGAGGGTGGTTTACACTTCCGCCACACTCAAGATGGCGGACGCAGTAGGCCCCCTGCGAGAGGTGTCCCTGCCGATGCCTGCCGCCGGTCGCGGAGCCGTCGGCCGCCTCCGGCGCGGCTGACCCCGCCAGCCGTGTCCTCGCACCGGGAAGCACGGCGGAAAATCGCGCGGAAAGCGCGGGGCCGGCGTCGGAGTCCGGGCCGGATTCAGGCAGCCGACTAGACAGAAGCCCTTGTGAGGGGCGGCGGGGGCCCTAAGTGTACCACACTAAAGATGGCGGCTCGACCGGAAGTGGCTTCTGCCAGCACCCAAGATGGCGGCGAAGGGCGGAAGTGTCGTCACTGCCACACTAAAGATGGCGGTCGTGTGCACTGTTTTCTGACCTTCTCAATATGGCGGAAGGGAAGGCCCCCCCCCCCCCCCCCAAGCTGCGTCTATTCGGCTGCCTGAACGCGACGCCGACGCCGACGTCAGCCCAGCGCTTGCGCGCAATTTTCTGAGGCGTTTCCCGCTACGCGGACACCGACTGTGGGGTCAGCGGCGCCTGGGGCAGGCGGGAGCATTCAGGCAGTCGAATAGACGGAGCGGGGGGGGGGGGGGGGGGTCCTTCCGGCCGCCATCTTGAGAAGGTCGAATAGCCACATCGGTGCCGTATCGGTGACTTCCGCCCTTCTTCGCCAGGAGCGCCAATGGCGGGGAGCCCGGGGAGCAGCGCTGCCGGGCCGGGGGCACCGGGGCGGGTGCTCCGGGCTCGGAGGTGAGCGGGGAACGGGGACAGCCCCGAGCGGACGGTGGGGGCCGCGGGGGATCGGTATTCCGGCCCAGGGATGAGTGTTCCGGCACAGGGGTGGCTGTCCCGGCACAGGGATGCGTTCCTGGACTGTCTAATAATATTATTTAACGATCGTGCAAGGAGATCTGTATAAAAAAATCCTCCGTGGTCATCCTTCTCCCACAGCCCCGCTGTGTTTTCAGGATCTTGGGGGAAGAGTTTGGGTCTGAACAAGGCTCTCGGGCACAGGGTGGGATTCTTGGGGTGCAGGGCCAGGATTTGGACTCGATGCTCCCTGTGGGTCCCTTGCAGCCCAGGAAATGCTGCGATCCTGTGCCTCTGAGGGTGAAATAAAGGGCAGCGGTGGGGTTTGTGCCCGCTGTATTCACGGCCCCGCCGGCTCAGGGCGGGTTAAAGGCGCAGCTGCCCCGAGACAGCGGGACCGGCCGGGGCTGCTCGCTCCCGGTGCTGCCGCCTCGTGGGGAGAGCCCGGCACTGCAGCCCGCGCAGGCGCTGGACCACGGGATGGGCGTGGAACAGCAGCGCAGGGGATGCTGAGGCAGCCCAGGGAATGCTGCGGTCCCAGGGAAGGCTGAGGCGTCCCCTGCCCGGGGCACTCGGCAGCAAACCCCTGATGTTGAGCAGAAAAAGGAAAGTTCTGGGTTAGTGGGAGGAGGTTTCTGGAATGGAGCTGGGACAGGTGCTGATCCACGCATGGAATCACGGGCTGGTTTGGCTTGGAAGGGACCACCAGGATCATTTACACTCTGTTTGTTGTCTGATTGCACAGCGAAGAACATCCAGAACTGCCACCTCACCCTCACGGACAGCAGGAATGTCTTCCATAGCTCTTGTTTTGGAATGGGAATGGCTGTTGGGAGCTCTGGCAGGACCAGGTAAGAAGAGAAATGGGATCATTGTGGCTGCTGCTGGAGGTGGTTTTCTGCTTTCCGGCTGTTCTTCTCATTGATCCTTTCACAGCAGTGTTCTAGGGCACATTTGAGGGTAATTCCAGGAATTTGAAACCAGATAAAAACTGGTGGGGCAAAAATGTGAACACAATCCATTTCTGGTAGTTCCAAGCTTCTCCCACAACACCGTTCCAGGGGAAAGCTGATAAAAGGGTAAAGATGCAGAGGAACAAGTGCTGTAAAGCCCCCTGGCGCTCTGAGAGAGCAAACCTTCCAGTAGTCCCAGCAGATCTCTTGGAGAAAGTGTGGGATCGCAAGGTTTTCCAGGAAAGCAAAACAAGGGTGGAGATGAGGGAATAGGCTTCCAGTTCTTCCTTTAGCTGAAAGCCTGGGGGAATTGAGAGGGGCCACAAGAACTGTTTGTGTAGGCAAATGGGAGTTTGGGGTCTGAATCTGAGTTTCCCTCTGGGGCATTTTTGAGGGAAAAGCTGAGGTGCTGTTTAAGGGAGAGAATGGACATTTTTGGGGTGGAAAAAGTTGAATCAATATTGTAGAGGAAGTAAAACGCTGGGGGTAAAAGTGGATGCAATGTGGAGGGGACAGATTGAATATTTTGGAGGCAAAATGGGGAACTGAGTAGTGGAGAGATGGGGAACATTTTGGAGGCAACACTTGACAAACTCTCTGGGGTGGAGAACGACCACATTGAGGGAAAAATGAGGTGATGAGCAGTGGGCACGTAGGGAAGGTCGTGGGGGTAAATCTTGAGAAAAGCCCCGTGGTATTCAAGAAATCCTTGGTAGCAGGACTGAGGAATTCAGTGGTGGAAAAATAGGGGAATTTTGCGGGGGTAAAACTTTAAAAGATCTAAGAGTTGAGAGTGTGTGTTTTTAGGTAGAAAGGATGTCTTGTTGAAGTTGGGCGTCTGGATTGTGGCATTTATGGATCCAGAAAGTAGAAGATAAAGGAGACTCCCAAAGCCTCGGTAGCTGTGTTAAGAAATCCGTCCCAGGGAAGAAAGGTACCTAAACCTCCTAGAAGTAGGGACTAATTAGCATGGGAAGGGGAAAACCCACCCCCAGTGGGAGAGAGCACGCCGGGTAAGGGAAGAGAAGGATGCCCTTAAGAAGAAGTAGGGAAGGTGAATTTCTCGGCTTGCTGAAATGTATCAAAAAGTTTGGAATCTGGGTCTGTGTGGAGGCCGGGATTTTCTCAGCCATATGCAGAGCCCAGCACTAGGAATAAAGGAATTCCAGGCTTTACAATGCCAAAAATGCAGTACCAGAGAGTTCTGTTATCCCGAGGACTTGGGGGATACTTGGCAAAAATTTCCGGGGGCCCAGGCTGGACCGAGCTTTTAACGCTCCCCGGATTCACGGGATCGGGGATTCCAGCGTGCCCTGCACGGGTTTTTTCAGGGAAGTCCCAAATCCTTCGTGTGAGCACGAAGCAGAATCCCCTGGGAGCTGTGAAGGCAACAGGATATTTCTTGGGAATTTTGAAGGGTTGGGTGAGTCCTCAGTGTTAGGTTGGAATGAACGCAAATTGTCCGGGAGTTGCTGGTTTGGGGATGGCCGGGTCTGGGTTTGGATTTGTGGGCACCGAGTGTTCCTTGTGTCAGCTTTAGGTCTTCTGGATTGGTGGGAATTGTCAGAGAAAAGAGAAGGCAATTGAAATGCGGAGCTCCATTCCCGGAGAAATGGTCAGGATGGGAGCGGGAAGGCTGTGGAGCTGCTGGGAGCTCGTGGAGAACGAAAGGATCTGAGGCCTGGAGGCAAAAGCTGTGGAACAAAGCCTGAAAAGGGTGTGGGGTGGGGCGGGAGGGGGAGGAGGGCACCGTGGTGGGGGGAAAGAGGGAAAGGATCCCTGCTCCGGGAATCCAGCAGGGACCAGGAGAGGATCATTTTCCATCCACTGCTCTCAGTGGAATCCTAATAAGGACGGTGGAAGGGAAGTGATTCGTTTGTTCTTAGGTTTGGAATGAAAGGTGCTCTTGCAGAGGGAACTATTGACCTGTTAAAATTCTGTTGGATACAGGAAAAGAGGGAGGAAGCAAGCAGCTGGGGAATGAAGGGGTGGATTTTTTGGTGGATACAGGGAAAGAGACGGGAAGGGGCTCTCAAGTAGAATACACCTCATGGGCAGCACCAGGAGAAGCCTCAAGTGCCCTTTTTTTCCAAGCTCTGACATTCCAGAGGAGTAAGCAGTGGTCAGCCCATCACTTTCTGTATTCCTTGGATGCCCAGTGCTTTGTTGGGAAGAGATAATATTTGGAAATGAACAAATCCGGGAATGTAATTTCCTGATAGTAAAGCCCCAGAGAGCCTGGTTTTGATATCCTTCCAGCACCCAAACGCAGCAGAGGGAATCCTGGCGGAGCTGGAAAACGCTGTCGCTCCGTCGGTGGAATTCCTGGGAACTGGAAAGCAGCAGAAGCAGCAAGAACAGAGTTGGAAGCAGGCTCCAGCCGGGTAAGGCAGACACCAAATCCTTTGGAACTGGGCAGGGGTGGGAAGAATGAATTCTTACATTTGTAGCCCAGGGATTCCTGAGCAGGATCCCGGCAGGGAAGACTGCAGGGATCAGGCTGGGGCCTGATCGCAGCTGGGGGCAGCGAGCCTTGGAATTGGCTGAAGGGAAGAAAGAGGGATCCTTTGAGCACAAGGATCAGGTGTCAAATGCGGAGATGGCATCAGACAATTCCTCGGGAGGGTTTAGTTCCTGGGCCAAATCGATCTGCTGCCTTGTGAAGGAGCTCAGAGACCTGGGAAGAGCCCAAGCAACGCAGGGAATGCACCGGCAGATAAAAGTGCCGGGGAACGGTGGGGAAAAGCATCCGAACAGGGGGCCTCGTTTTGTACAGGGACGGTACAAAAAATTGTCCGAAAGAATAGGAATGGAATGGGATTTTACGTATTCCTCGGAGGCCACAATCCAGTGGGAAGGCTGAGAGAAAGAAACAAGGCCTAAAAAGGCAGATGAGCCAAATCTGCCCAAAGCCTCCAATGGCCACATTCCCTGGCATTGCTGAGGACTTCAGCCAAGCTCCAAGCAAAAGGTGAGCCCCTGATTTTGGTGCCAAGGGAAACTCCAAGTTAAGAATGATCCAAATATGAAGCGCTTCTCACAAAACTCAGCTTTGCAAACCTTTCTTTGGGCTAAAAAAGAAAAGATGGGAATGCCCTTGGCAGAAAAGCAGCTGTGAGGCACAGCAGGCTTCAAATGCCTGTCAGCAGGAGCTCCAGGAGAAACGGCTGCTGGCTCCGGGCATCCTGGGCTTTCCAGGCAGGTTTTGTAGCAGATTGCAAGGCAGTTTTCCTGCCTCTGGGGGGTGGCACCTGCATCCCGCTGGAAAGGGAAAATGTGGAGAGAGGGGCAAGCGGGAAGACGGTTGCTGATGTGTGTCCTTGGATCGCAGTTCCTCCCGGTGAGTCTGTGCTGCTGGAAGTTTGAAGGAGATCAGTCCTGGAGTACGTGTGGGTTCACCTGTGGGGTTTGGGAGCGACGCTGGCCATGAAATTCCAGGGATGTTCCCTTTGCTGGAGTGAGAAGCAGTGGAAGCACTTTGCTGTCTGCTTCTTCATCGCCTGCGCCTCGGTCCCCTGGGGCTCCAGGTAATCCCCTCTCACCTTTGCTTTTCCAAGGGTCTCTAAATGAGGGCTTGAGCTTTGGTGTAGCTCCCTTTACAGGGAAGATCTGTTCCAGGAAAGGTCTCCTGGTCTGGACCGATGGCGTTGCAGGAAGAGCAGGAAACCCCGCAGCTCCTGTGGCTCCCTCATCCGATTTGCCTGCAGGCAGCAGCAAGGATCATTCCCAAGTGTCATGCCCTGGCTCCGTGACTCGGTGAGGTTGTGTTCCCCCAAAGGCCAGGGGCCGCTTTGTTTTGCGGCTCACGAAAGTCCAGCTCGGTGGTGCTGGGTTTGGTTTTTGTGTGTAATGAAGGCACTGAAAAATTCCCCTCCTTCACTGGCACAGCCCTGGAGTGGGAGCAGATTCCCCTTATCCCGCAGTTATCCCGCTCCTGCCCTGGATCCCTGCGGTGCCGTGTGTTCTCCAAGCTCACAGCACTGCTGGCTCTAAACAAGAAAAACAATCCCTGTTCCTTCTCTTCTCCGTCCTTGATGTTCCCAGGCCCTGCATCTCCCTGGCTATTCCCTGTGGGAGTCTTCATCTCCATCCCACCTTATCCCGATCAGGTAAGGGTCTGAGATGTGTTTAGCAGCAAATGCATTCCTGTGAAGAAAGCCAAGAGCAAAGAGCATCCAGATGCAGAGAAGTCTTTAGAAAAGCGTTCCAGACGTGCAAATGAGGGATGTGTCTTCCTGCATCTCCTGTTGTTTTTCTCTGTCACGTTTTGGAAGGGTTTCTCTCAGTGATTTCCTGCAGTCCAGGTGCGTCCCTTCTTTTGTCCAAATCCAGTGCCAGAGGATTGAACAACTGACGAGTGGGGCCTGGGATGAAAACGGTTCTCCTAAAATGAGGGAAACAATGCTAGAAGAGAAATGAGCATCCTTTTAATGCCTGGAATAAAAATGCTGGAAAAGGGCACTTTTTATTTGATATGGTGTCATTCTCCTTTTTTTTTCCATAGCTAAAACTCCACGGTGAGCAATCAGAGCAGAAATAGGAAATGCAGGAGTCTTGGATTCCACAGTGGGATTAACTTCCCTTTTCTGCTCTCTTTCAGGACAGGAAAAACCACTGAACTCGCCCCATCTTTGGGACCAAGAGCTTTGGTGCTGGAGTAGGCAAAGCCAGCTAGGGCCCCCCTTGTCCTGCCCATGGTGTGGGTCAGGGACAGGCTCCTCTTCTCCTCTGCGCTGGGATGAACTGCCTAGGGAATGCTATTACTGACAGCCCGGTCCTAGCCCCGGCTACTGGAAATGGGCGGAGGTGAAGAGGCAAGTGCCAGAGTTGCTTGGGGATGATGGAATTGTGGTGTTTGGCTGTGCCCAGAGGGGCAGGTTGGGCATTTCTGTGTGTCTGAGGACCGGTTTGGGTGCTGGGGAGCCCGGGGAGCCGAGCTCTCAGTGCATTCCCAGCTCACCCGGGGGTGGGAGCTGGTGCAGGGCTCTGGTCGGGCTCGGGGCAGGCCCTGGCCCCGGCACAGACACGCTGGGGTGGTTTGGGGCCGCTTGGGGAGCCGTGGGAGGAGAATGAGGGATGGTGCTGGGCAGAGCGATCGGCCTGTGCTCGTGTCAGCGCAGCCGTGCAGGGCACTGGGATCTGGGTAAAACACCGGCTCTCCTGGTGTTCAGGGAAGCAAGGTCTGTATTTATCCATACATATTTATCCCTACATATTTATCCCTATATTTATCCATGGATTATCCATATATGTTTATCCATATACATTTATCCATATTTTTATCCACGTATTTACCCATGAATTTATCCCTATATTTACCCATGTATTTACCCAGGTATTTTATGAACACTCAAGTGCCATATCCATGTATTTTATGAGCACTTCCAGGGTTGGTGACTCCACCACTGCCCTGGGCAGCTGTTCCAGCGCTGGACAACCCTTCCCATGCTGGGCCAGGAGATGGATTCTGGAAATGCAGACTCCGAGGAGCAGGGGATTAAGGCAGCATTGGATTCCTTTATTCTCCCAGAAGGATAAAGGAGATTTATCCCCAGACGAACCAGAGGTGTTCACACTGAGGTCATTAGTGGGATTTCTTCCTTACTCCCACAAATACCCACTGGGGTGACAGAGTTCCCTACAAGGGCGGTGTTGGAAGGAGCTGCTGGAATGTTTTGCTGTTTATTGGGATCCACAGGATGTTTGGTGTCTCTCAGAGCTGTTCCAGGCTTTCCACAGACCCAAACGCTCCTCACACTTCTCCTCAGAGTAGAGAGGTTTCCCAGAGTGCTGGTTTTTAATTTCAGATGCTGGGATAACGACACGGCTTCAGGAGGCAGGAGACTCATTGTGCTGTGCCTCAGTCCAGGCAGGGACAACCCCCAGCTAATAAAAACCTCTTTAAAGCACAAAAAGTCCCATTAAACTGATATTATAAAGGCTGCAAATTGAAGCAGGCCTCAATCAGAAAGCAGCAGAATTTAATTCCCCCCCCTTGCCCATTTGCATGATGATCTCCTTCCTAATTGCCCATCTACGCTTTTCCCACAGAAGTGCTGTCCCGAGGTTGGAGATGGTTCCAGCTTTATGGAGCTTTGATCTTTATCTGGTTTTACTTTTTACAGGGCACAGAACCCGAGAGTGGCAGCTGCTTTCCTCTTGTTCCTCCTGTGGCAGTGAACTGCTCTTCCCGAGGACGGCTGCAGGAATTCTCAGGCAGCATAACGTATGGAATGCCAGGCACGCTACAGAATTCCAGTGGGAGCAGCAGGAACTTCTGTTCTTTACTGGCAGGGCTGTGCCATGAAGGGGAGCTCGGAGATATTGGTCAGCTCAGGGAATGAGCCTGGCTCATGGTAAGGAAATTCACTGTGCAGTTACTTCGGGCCCTTCTCCTCCTTCTCCTCCTTCTCCTCCTTCTCCTCCTTCTCCTCCTCCTTCTCCTTCTCCTTCTCCTTCTCCTTCTCCTCCTCCTTCTCCTTCTCCTTCTCCTTCTCCTTCTCCTTCTCCTTCTCCTTCTCCTTCTCCTTCTCCTTCTCCTTCTCCTTCTCCTTCTCCTTCTCCTTCTCCTTCTCCCTCTCTTCCCAACACCAGTTCCAGACCTCAGTATAATCCATGTTCCCACAGCCTGACCTTGCAGTTTTCCCAGTTTAGCAGCCCCAGCCACACTTGCAGCCTCTCTGTCTGGACTTTGTCTTGCTGAAATCTCTTTTTGTTGATCCTTTGCTGCCTCACCTTTTATCCAGCAATAACGTGCAGTGGGTGGAAGCTTCTCAGAATTCCCTCCCTGTTCCACTGGAAACATTCCCAAGTGGAAGCAGCTGCACTGCCCATCAGCACTTGCCTGCTTTTAGGGGTGGTTGAGGCATGAAGGATGCAACAAATGGAGTTGGCTCCAAGGGGATGAAATGCTCCCCCTGAGGCTGCTCAGAGAGCTGGAGCTGAGGAATCCGGGTGGGAATCACTCCAAGAAAAAGGAAGGAAAAGAGAGCAGAGGAACAGGGATGCAATTCCAACCTCTCCAAGGACTGGGATGGGCACATTCACCAACACCATTTAATCTAGACACGATTTCTTCTTTGCCTCTGGCTGCCAGGAGCAGGATGAGCAGTTTAATGAGTTTAAATAGTGAATAGTTTAATTAGCTGGAAGAGACTGGATCAATAGCTGCTTAAACAAACAACTGGATCCCTGTTTCCAAGCTTGGATGTAGTTTTGGAAGGTTCCTGGCAGTTTGGCAGGGATTAGTGATGCTGAGAATGTGCTTTTTTGTGGGTTTGGGGCTTTTACTCCTGTTCACGTGGCTGCTCTTTTTCTTGTTGAGTGGAAAACAGGAGGGAAAGAGCAACGACGGAAGGAATTCCACTCTTGCTGCTTCAAGGGATGGATCAGGAAGGGAACAGGCTGCAGGGAATTTGGAGTGCAAACTGAGATCTCTCCGATATTTTCGGCTCAGTCAGTCCATCAGTGCTTGGTAGCTGTTTAGGCCACGTGCAAGGTGAATGATGGTGCACATGGCAGAGCTGCTGGTGGCTCCTTCCCCTGCCCGGCTGTCAGTCACCCTGCAGGGTGCTGGAGCAGCATGCCAGAGGCCGTGGATCCTATGGATCCCATGGATCCCAGGGGCGTGATCAGGAGCCTGGGCCTGCTGGCCACTCCTTGCTCTCTCTTACCCTGATTTTTCAGCTCTGCAGCGAATCCAGCTTGAGTTTTTCAACCCCCTAGAAACCCAGGGACCTTTCATGTCTGTTCTCAGATCTGGGATTTAAATCCAGCCCTTATCAAAGCACCCCGTGACCAGGCAGGCCCTGAATCCCAGCAGGGATCTGATAAAGAGGGACCTGACATCCTAAAGAAACCCTTTGAAATCCTGCTGGGATTGATTTGTATCCATAATGGAGCCCCGAGCTCTCTGCCAGGGAGAGATGAAGCTGCTCCTTTGCTTTATTATCCTCAGGCCCATCCCAGCTTTGAGGGAAATTCAGTCCCTCTTCAAGCCCCAAAATCATGGAAAAGCTCCTTTGTATCCTCTCCACAGCCCCTACGTGGATTAATCAACTTTTTATTTGATATGGTGTCATTCTCCTTTTTTTTCCATGGATAAAACTCCACGGTGAGCAATCAGAGCAGAAATAGGAAATGCAGGAGTCTTGGATTCCACAGTGGGATTAACTTCCCTTTTCTGCTCTCTTTCAGGACAGGAAAAACCACTGAACTCGCCCCATCTTTGGGACCAAGAGCTTTGGTGCTGGAGTAGGCAAAGCCAGCTAGGGCCCCCCTTGTCCTGCCCATGGTGTGGGTCAGGGACAGGCTCCTCTTCTCCTCTGTGCTGGGATGAACTGCCTAGGGAATGCTATTACTGACAGCCCGGTCCTAGCCCCGGCTACTGGAAATGGGCGGAGGTGAAGAGGCAAGTGCCAGAGTTGCTTGGGGATGATGGAATTGTGGTGTTTGGCTGTGCCCAGAGGGGCAGGTTGGGCATTTCTGTGTGTCTGAGGACCGGTTTGGGTGCTGGGGAGCCCGGGGAGCCGAGCTCTCAGTGCATTCCCAGCTCACCCGGGGGTGGGAGCTGGTGCAGGGCTGGGTGACAGCCTCTGGTCGGGCTCGGGGCAGGCCCTGGCCCCGGCACAGACACGCTGGGGTGCTTTGGGGCCGCTTGGGGAGCAATGGGAAGAAAATGAGGGATGGTGCTGGGCAGAGCGATCGGCCTGTGCTCGTGTCAGCGCAGCCGTGCAGGGCACTGGGATCTGGGTAAAACACCGGCTCTCCTGGTGTTCAGGGATGCAAGGTCTGAGGGACCGGATTTACTTGGGGTTTTCCAGGACAGCAGGAAGAAGAGGAAATGTGGTGCCAGAGGTGCGTCCCATCAGGTTGCAGTTCCCTCTTTCCCATTTCCATTTCCTCCTCAGTGCGGGTGTCCCCTGCAGCCCATGAGCACGTGGCCGGTGACAACTCCCTGTCTGTGGAGGGATTCCTTATGGAACAAGGGCAGATGACACTTGTGTGAGGCTTACGACTGTTAGAATTAGACCAGGATGGGTTTAAGGAAAACTAGAATCGTGTGTTAATCTTACTGGTCAATGAACAAATGGAATCCACACTTCTGTAAGAAAAAATAGAGTGTATGGAGCATATAGAAGAAGCTGGTTTTGCCTGCTGCTGCTGCTTGGCTGTATCATGTAACCCCATTCGAACTCTGCCTTCAAGACAGCTGTGAGACCGTGAAATAAAGAACTTAGCAGAACAGCAGCCTCCTCTGCTCTTTCACCCTGGTCCGAGAAGGAGGGGTACCCTGTCAAAGGCTCAACACTTGCCTTTCTGACTTTGTTTCTAAATTTCTACCTTTCTAATTTTGTTTGTTTCTAATTTTTTTGTTTGTTTGTTTCTAACTTTGTTTGTTTTCAACTTTCTCCCTTTAGAAATTTGTTTGTTTCTTGTATTTTACCTCTTTGTTTGTTTCTAAATTTCTGCCGTTGTAACTTTGTTTCTAACTTTCTACTTTTAAAATTTCATTTGTTTTTAACTTTTTACCATTCCTCCCAGCGAGGGCTGTGTGCAGAATACTAAAACCTGTTAAGTTCTTCACTTTTACGTCTATAGGCAAATGCTACTGATTTAGATGTAAATTCATTTTGAAATAAGCCAGCCCTCTCTGTCTACTCTGTCGCATACAGCAATATAAGAAGCTGGGAATAGAGATCCGCAGGTGTTGAGAATAAGGAGCCGGCGTTTTTCTGTAGGAAGGAAAGCAGCAAGCGCCTGGCCCCAGGAGCCGAGACGCTCGGGCTGCAGGAGCTGCAGAGCGCCCGGAGCCGGCTTTTCCCTGTGCTCTGTGCCTGCCCCCGGGCTGAGCTGGGCGGCGCTGCTGCCGCCTGGTGGCGAGAGCGCGGCACTGCCGCCCCCGACACGGCGCCCCGGCGCTGCTGCCGCCCGGTGCCGGCTGAGCCGAGAGGGCGGCGGCCTCGGTGGCTGCCGAGCGTGGCAAGGAGCGGGAGCGAGCGGGGCCGGGTCTGTCAGCGGAGGGGAGGGGCGAAGGGCGGTTCGGAGCGCCAAGGGACACGGCCGTGCACGAGTGGGGCCACAGCTATGGAAAGGGCCGGGCGCCGTGCGGGGCGGTGACCGCGGGGAATGACAGCGCGGGGGGCGGCCCGGCGGGGCCGGTTTTGCCGGGCAGCAGAGGCGCGGTCGCAGCGCGACCCGGGCGGGAGGCACCGGGCGGGCACGGTCGGAATAGAGCCGCCCGCGTGTCGCTCTCAAGGAGGCGGCTCGGAAAGGAAGGCGCAGTTCCGCGCTCTCGGGACGGCGTTAAGTGACGTTTTTATTAGAATAGTATAGTTTTTATTTTATTTTATTATTTTATTATCTGCCAGGACCTTGCAGAGGGTGGTTTACACTTCCGCCACACTCAAGATGGCGGACGCAGTAGGCCCCCTGCGAGAGGTGTCCCTGCCGATGCCTGCCGCCGGTCGCGGAGCCGTCGGCCGCCTCCGGCGCGGCTGACCCCGCCAGCCGTGTCCTCGCACCGGGAAGCACGGCGGAAAATCGCGCGGAAAGCGCGGGGCCGGCGTCGGAGTCCGGGCCGGATTCAGGCAGCCGACTAGACAGAAGCCCTTGTGAGGGGCGGCGGGGGCCCTAAGTGTACCACACTAAAGATGGCGGCTCGACCGGAAGTGGCTTCTGCCAGCACCCAAGATGGCGGCGAAGGGCGGAAGTGTCGTCACTGCCACACTAAAGATGGCGGTCGTGTGCACTGTTTTCTGACCTTCTCAATATGGCGGAAGGGAAGGCCCCCCCCAAGCTGCGTCTATTCGGCTGCCTGAACGCGACGCCGACGCCGACGCCGACGCCAGCCCAGCGCTTGCGCGCAATTTTCTGAGGCGTTTCCCGCTACGCGGACACCGACTGTGGGGTCAGCGGCGCCTGGGGCAGGCGGGAGCATTCAGGCAGTCGAATAGACGGAGCGGGGGGGGGGGGGGGGGGGTCCTTCCGGCCGCCATCTTGAGAAGGTCGAATAGCCACATCGGTGCGGTACCGGTGACTTCCGCCCTTCTTCGCCAGGAGCGCCAATGGCGGGGAGCCCGGGGAGCAGCGCTGCCGGGCCGGGGGCACCGGGGCGGGTGCTCCGGGCTCGGAGGTGAGCGGGGAACGGGGACAGCCCCGAGCGGACGGTGGGGGCCGCGGGGGATCGGTATTCCGGCCCAGGGATGAGTGTTCCGGCACAGGGGTGGCTGTCCCGGCACAGGGATGCGTTCCTGGACTGTCTAATAATATTATTTAACGATCGTGCAAGGAGATCTGTATAAAAAAATCCTCCGTGGTCATCCTTCTCCCACAGCCCCGCTGTGTTTTCAGGATCTTGGGGGAAGAGTTTGGGTCTGAACAAGGCTCTCGGGCACAGGGTGGGATTCTTGGGGTGCAGGGCCAGGATTTGGACTCGATGCTCCCTGTGGGTCCCTTGCAGCCCAGGAAATGCTGCGATCCTGTGCCTCTGAGGGTGAAATAAAGGGCAGCGGTGGGGTTTGTGCCCGCTGTATTCACGGCCCCGCCGGCTCAGGGCGGGTTAAAGGCGCAGCTGCCCCGAGACAGCGGGACCGGCCGGGGCTGCTCGCTCCCGGTGCTGCCGCCTCGTGGGGAGAGCCCGGCACTGCAGCCCGCGCAGGCGCTGGACCACGGGATGGGCGTGGAACAGCAGCGCAGGGGATGCTGAGGCAGCCCAGGGAATGCTGCGGTCCCAGGGAAGGCTGAGGCGTCCCCTGCCCGGGGCACTCGGCAGCAAACCCCTGATGTTGAGCAGAAAAAGGAAAGTTCTGGGTTAGTGGGAGGAGGTTTCTGGAATGGAGCTGGGACAGGTGCTGATCCACGCATGGAATCACGGGCTGGTTTGGCTTGGAAGGGACCACCAGGATCATTTACACTCTGTTTGTTGTCTGATTGCACAGCGAAGAACATCCAGAACTGCCACCTCACCCTCACGGACAGCAGGAATGTCTTCCATAGCTCTTGTTTTGGAATGGGAATGGCTGTTGGGAGCTCTGGCAGGACCAGGTAAGAAGAGAAATGGGATCATTGTGGCTGCTGGTGGAGGTGGTTTTCTGCTTTCCGGCTGTTCTTCTCATTGATCCTTTCACAGCAGTGTTCTAGGGCACATTTGAGGGTAATTCCAGGAATTTGAAACCAGATGAAAACTGGTGGGGCAAAAATGTGAACACAATCCATTTCTGGTAGTTCCAAGCTTCTCCCACAACACCGTTCCAGGGGAAAGCTGATAAAAGGGTAAAGATGCAGAGGAACAAGTGCTGTAAAGCCCCCTGGCGCTCTGAGAGAGCAAACCTTCCAGTAGTCCCAGCAGATCTCTTGGAGAAAGTGTGGGATCGCAAGGTTTTCCAGGAAAGCAAAACAAGGGTGGAGATGAGGGAATAGGCTTCCAGTTCTTCCTTTAGCTGAAAGCCTGGGGGAATTGAGAGGGGCCACAAGAACTGTTTGTGTAGGCAAATGGGAGTTTGGGGTCTGAATCTGAGTTTCCCTCTGGGGCATTTTTGAGGGAAAAGCTGAGGTGCTGTTTAAGGGAGAGAATGGACATTTTTGGGGTGGAAAAAGTTGAATCAATATTGTAGAGGAAGTAAAACGCTGGGGGTAAAAGTGGATGCAATGTGGAGGGGACAGATTGAATATTTTGGAGGCAAAATGGGGAACTGAGTAGTGGAGAGATGGGGAACATTTTGGAGGCAACACTTGACAAACTCTCTGGGGTGGAGAACGACCACATTGAGGGAAAAATGAGGTGATGAGCAGTGGGCACGTAGGGAAGGTCGTGGGGGTAAATCTTGAGAAAAGCCCCGTGGTATTCAAGAAATCCTTGGTAGCAGGACTGAGGAATTCAGTGGTGGAAAAATAGGGGAATTTTGCGGGGGTAAAACTTTAAAAGATCTAAGAGTTGAGAGTGTGTGTTTTTAGGTAGAAAGGATGTCTTGTTGAAGTTGGGCGTCTGGATTGTGGCATTTATGGATCCAGAAAGTAGAAGATAAAGGAGACTCCCAAAGCCTCGGTAGCTGTGTTAAGAAATCCGTCCCAGGGAAGAAAGGTACCTAAACCTCCTAGAAGTAGGGACTAATTAGCATGGGAAGGGGAAAACCCACCCCCAGTGGGAGAGAGCACGCCGGGTAAGGGAAGAGAAGGATGCCCTTAAGAAGAAGTAGGGAAGGTGAATTTCTCGGCTTGCTGAAATGTATCAAAAAGTTTGGAATCTGGGTCTGTGTGGAGGCCGGGATTTTCTCAGCCATATGCAGAGCCCAGCACTAGGAATAAAGGAATTCCAGGCTTTACAACGCCAAAAATGCAGTACCAGAGAGTTCTGTTATCCCGAGGACTTGGGGGATACTTGGCAAAAATTTCCGGGGGCCCAGGCTGGACCGAGCTTTTAACGCTCCCCGGATTCACGGGATCGGGGATTCCAGCGTGCCCTGCACGGGTTTTTTCAGGGAAGTCCCAAATCCTTCGTGTGAGCACGAAGCAGAATCCCCTGGGAGCTGTGAAGGCAACAGGATATTTCTTGGGAATTTTGAAGGGTTGGGTGAGTCCTCAGTGTTAGGTTGGAATGAACGCAAATTGTCCGGGAGTTGCTGGTTTGGGGATGGCCGGGTCTGGGTTTGGATTTGTGGGCACCGAGTGTTCCTTGTGTCAGCTTTAGGTCTTCTGGATTGGTAGGAATTGTCAGAGAAAAGAGAAGGCAATTGAAATGCGGAGCTCCATTCCCGGAGAAATGGTCAGGATGGGAGCGGGAAGGCTGTGGAGCTGCTGGGAGCTCGTGGAGAACGAAAGGATCTGAGGCCTGGAGGCAAAAGCTGTGGAACAAAGCCTGAAAAGGGTGTGGGGTGGGGCGGGAGGGGGAGGAGGGCACCGTGGTGGGGGGAAAGAGGGAAAGGATCCCTGCTCCGGGAATCCAGCAGGGACCAGGAGAGGATCATTTTCCATCCACTGCTCTCAGTGGAATCCTAATAAGGACGGTGGAAGGGAAGTGATTCGTTTGTTCTTAGGTTTGGAATGAAAGGTGCTCTTGCAGAGGGGACTATTGACCTGTTAAAAATCTGTTGGATACAGGAAAAGAGGGAGGAAGCAAGCAGCTGGGGAATGAAGGGGTGGATTTTTTGGTGGATACAGGGAAAGACACGGGAAGGGGCTCTCAAGTAGAATACACCTCACGGGCAGCACCAGGAGAAGCCTCAAGTGCTCTTTTTTTCCAAGCTCTGACATTCCAGAGGAGTAAGCAGTGGTCAGCCCATCACTTTCTGTATTCCTTGGATGCCCAGTGCTTTGTTGGGAAGAGATAATATTTGGAAATGAACAAATCCGGGGATGTAATTTCCTGATAGTAAAGCCCCAGAGAGCCTGGTTTTGATATCCTTCCAGCACCCAAACGCAGCAGAGGGAATCCTGGCGGAGCTGGAAAACGCTGTCGCTCCGTCGGTGGAATTCCTGGGAACTGGAAAGCAGCAGAAGCAGCAAGAACAGAGTTGGAAGCAGGCTCCAGCCGGGTAAGGCAGACACCAAATCCTTTGGAACTGGGCAGGGGTGGGAAGAATGAATTCTTACATTTGTAGCCCAGGGATTCCTGAGCAGGATCCCGGCAGGGAAGACTGCAGGGATCAGGCTGGGGCCTGATCGCAGCTGGGGGCAGCGAGCCTTGGAATTGGCTGAAGGGAAGAAAGAGGGATCCTTTGAGCACAAGGATCAGGTGTCAAATGCGGAGATGGCATCAGACAATTCCTCGGGAGGGTTTAGTTCCTGGGCCAAATCGATCTGCTGCCTTGTGAAGGAGCTCAGAGACCTGGGAAGAGCCCAAGCAACGCAGGGAATGCACCGGCAGATAAAAGTGCCGGGGAACGGTGGGGAAAAGCATCCGAACAGGGGGCCTCGTTTTGTACAGGGACGGTACAAAAAATTGTCCGAAAGAATAGGAATGGAATGGGATTTTACGTATTCCTCGGAGGCCACAATCCAGTGGGAAGGCTGAGAGAAAGAAACAAGGCCTAAAAAGGCAGATGAGCCAAATCTGCCCAAAGCCTCCAATGGCCACATTCCCTGGCATTGCTGAGGACTTCAGCCAAGCTCCAAGCAAAAGGTGAGCCCCTGATTTTGGTGCCAAGGGAAACTCCAAGTTAAGAATGATCCAAATATGAAGCGCTTCTCACAAAACTCAGCTTTGCAAACCTTTCTTTGGGCTAAAAAAGAAAAGATGGGAATGCCCTTGGCAGAAAAGCAGCTGTGAGGCACAGCAGGCTTCAAATGCCTGTCAGCAGGAGCTCCAGGAGAAACGGCTGCTGGCTCCAGGCATCCTGGGCTTTCCAGGCAGGTTTTGTAGCAGATTGCAAGGCAGTTTTCCTGCCTCTGGGGGGTGGCACCTGCATCCCGCTGGAAAGGGAAAATGTGGAGAGAGGGGCAAGCGGGAAGACGGTTGCTGATGTGTGTCCTTGGATCGCAGTTCCTCCCGGTGAGTCTGTGCTGCTGGAAGTTTGAAGGAGATCAGTCCTGGAGTACGTGTGGGTTCACCTGTGGGGTTTGGGAGCGACGCTGGCCATGAAATTCCAGGGATGTTCCCTTTGCTGGAGTGAGAAGCAGTGGAAGCACTTTGCTGTCTGCTTCTTCATCGCCTGCGCCTCGGTCCCCTGGGGCTCCAGGTAATCCCCTCTCACCTTTGCTTTTCCAAGGGTCTCTAAATGAGGGCTTGAGCTTTGGTGTAGCTCCCTTTACAGGGAAGATCTGTTCCAGGAAAGGTCTCCTGGTCTGGACCGATGGCGTTGCAGGAAGAGCAGGAAACCCCGCAGCTCCTGTGGCTCCCTCATCCGATTTGCCTGCAGGCAGCAGCAAGGATCATTCCCAAGTGTCATGCCCTGGCTCCGTGACTCGGTGAGGTTGTGTTCCCCCAAAGGCCAGGGGCCGCTTTGTTTTGCGGCTCACGAAAGTCCAGCTCGGTGGTGCTGGGTTTGGTTTTTGTGTGTAATGAAGGCACTAAAAAATTCCCCTCCTTCACTGGCACAGCCCTGGAGTGGGAGCAGATTCCCCTTATCCCGCAGTTATCCCGCTCCTGCCCTGGATCCCTGCGGTGCCGTGTGTTCTCCAAGCTCACAGCACTGCTGGCTCTAAACAAGAAAAACAATCCCTGTTCCTTCTCTTCTCCGTCCTTGATGTTCCCAGGCCCTGCATCTCCCTGGCTATTCCCTGTGGGAGTCTTCATCTCCATCCCACCTTATCCCGATCAGGTAAGGGTCTGAGATGTGTTTAGCAGCAAATGCATTCCTGTGAAGAAAGCCAAGAGCAAAGAGCATCCAGATGCAGAGAAGTCTTTAGAAAAGCGTTCCAGACGTGCAAATGAGGGATGTGTCTTCCTGCATCTCCTGTTGTTTTTCTCTGTCACGTTTTGGAAGGGTTTCTCTCAGTGATTTCCTGCAGTCCAGGTGCGTCCCTTCTTTTGTCCAAATCCAGTGCCAGAGGATCGAACAACTGACGAGTGGGGCCTGGGATGAAAACGGTTCTCCTAAAATGAGGGAAACAATGCTAGAAGAGAAATGAGCATCCTTTTAATGCCTGGAATAAAAATGCTGGAAAAGGGCACTTTTTATTTGCTATGGTGTCATTCTCCTTTTTTTTTCCATAGCTAAAACTCCACGGTGAGCAATCAGAGCAGAAATAGGAAATGCAGGAGTCTTGGATTCCACAGTGGGATTAACTTCCCTTTTCTGCTCTCTTTCAGGACAGGAAAAACCACTGAACTCGCCCCATCTTTGGGACCAAGAGCTTTGGTGCTGGAGTAGGCAAAGCCAGCTAGGGCCCCCCTTGTCCTGCCCATGGTGTGGGTCAGGGACAGGCTCCTCTTCTCCTCTGTGCTGGGATGAACTGCCTAGGGAATGCTATTACTGACAGCCCGGTCCTAGCCCCGGCTACTGGAAATGGGCGGAGGTGAAGAGGCAAGTGCCAGAGTTGCTTGGGGATGATGGAATTGTGGTGTTTGGCTGTGCCCAGAGGGGCAGGTTGGGCATTTCTGTGTGTCTGAGGACCGGTTTGGGTGCTGGGGAGCCCGGGGAGCCGAGCTCTCAGTGCATTCCCAGCTCACCCGGGGGTGGGAGCTGGTGCAGGGCTCTGGTCGGGCTCGGGGCAGGCCCTGGCCCCGGCACAGACACGCTGGGGTGGTTTGGGGCCGCTTGGGGAGCCGTGGGAGGAGAATGAGGGATGGTGCTGGGCAGAGCGATCGGCCTGTGCTCGTGTCAGCGCAGCCGTGCAGGGCACTGGGATCTGGGTAAAACACCGGCTCTCCTGGTGTTCAGGGAAGCAAGGTCTGTATTTATCCATACATATTTATCCCTACATATTTATCCCTATATTTATCCATGGATTATCCATATATGTTTATCCATATACATTTATCCATATTTTTATCCACGTATTTACCCATGAATTTATCCCTATATTTACCCATGTATTTACCCAGGTATTTTATGAACACTCAAGTGCCATATCCATGTATTTTATGAGCACTTCCAGGGTTGGTGACTCCACCACTGCCCTGGGCAGCTGTTCCAGCGCTGGACAACCCTCCCCATGCTGGGCCAGGAGATGGATTCTGGAAATGCAGACTCTGAGGAGCAGGGGATTAAGGCAGCATTGGATTCCTTTATTCTCCCAGAAGGATAAAGGAGATTTATCCCCAGACGAACCAGAGGTGATCACACTGAGGTCATTAGTGGGATTTCTTCCTTACTCCCACAAATACCCACTGGGGTGACAGAGTTCCCTACAAGGGCGGTGTTGGAAGGAGCTGCTGGAATGTTTTGCTGTTTATTGGGATCCACAGGATGTTTGGTGTCTCTCAGAGCTGTTCCAGGCTTTCCACAGACCCAAACGCTCCTCACACTTCTCCTCAGAGTAGAGAGGTTTCCCAGAGTGCTGGTTTTTAATTTCAGATGCTGGGATAACGACACGGCTTCAGGAGGCAGGAGACTCATTGTGCTGTGCCTCAGTCCAGGCAGGGACAACCCCCAGCTAATAAAAACCTCTTTAAAGCACAAAAAGTCCCATTAAACTGATATTATAAAGGCTGCAAATTGAAGCAGGCCTCAATCAGAAAGCAGCAGAATTTAATTCCCCCCCCTTGCCCATTTGCATGATGATCTCCTTCCTAATTGCCCATCTACGCTTTTCCCACAGAAGTGCTGTCCCGAGGTTGGAGATGGTTCCAGCTTTATGGAGCTTTGATCTTTATCTGCTTTTACTTTTTACAGGGCACAGAACCCGAGAGTGGCAGCTGCTTTCCTCTTGTTCCTCCTGTGGCAGTGAACTGCTCTTCCCGAGGACGGCTGCAGGAATTCTCAGGCAGCATAACGTATGGAATGCCAGGCACGCTACAGAATTCCAGTGGGAGCAGCAGGAACTTCTGTTCTTTACTGGCAGGGCTGTGCCATGAAGGGGAGCTCGGAGATATTGGTCAGCTCAGGGAATGAGCCTGGCTCATGGTAAGGAAATTCACTGTGCAGTTACTTCGGGCCCTTCTCCTCCTTCTCCTCCTTCTCCTTCTCCTTCTCCTTCTCCTTCTCCTTCTCCTTCTCCTTCTCCTTCTCCTTCTCCTTCTCCTTCTCCTTCTCCTTCTCCTTCTCCCTCTCTTCCCAACACCAGTTCCAGACCTCAGTATAATCCATGTTCCCACAGCCTGACCTTGCAGTTTTCCCAGTTTAGCAGCCCCAGCCACACTTGCAGCCTCTCTGTCTGGACTTTGTCTTGCTGAAATCTCTTTTTGTTGATCCTTTGCTGCCTCACCTTTTATCCAGCAATAACGTGCAGTGGGTGGAAGCTTCTCAGAATTCCCTCCCTGTTCCACTGGAAACATTCCCAAGTGGAAGCAGCTGCACTGCCCATCAGCACTTGCCTGCTTTTAGGGGTGGTTGAGGCATGAAGGATGCAACAAATGGAGTTGGCTCCAAGGGGATGAAATGCTCCCCCTGAGGCTGCTCAGAGAGCTGGAGCTGAGGAATCCGGGTGGGAATCACTCCAAGAAAAAGGAAGGAAAAGAGAGCAGAGGAACAGGGATGCAATTCCAACCTCTCCAAGGACTGGGATGGGCACATTCACCAACACCATTTAATCTAGACACGATTTCTTCTTTGCCTCTGGCTGCCAGGAGCAGGATGAGCAGTTTAATGAGTTTAAATAGTGAATAGTTTAATTAGCTGGAAGAGACTGGATCAATAGCTGCTTAAACAAACAACTGGATCCCTGTTTCCAAGCTTGGATGTAGTTTTGGAAGGTTCCTGGCAGTTTGGCAGGGATTAGTGATGCTGAGAATGTGCTTTTTTGTGGGTTTGGGGCTTTTACTCCTGTTCACGTGGCTGCTCTTTTTCTTGTTGAGTGGAAAACAGGAGGGAAAGAGCAACGACGGAAGGAATTCCACTCTTGCTGCTTCAAGGGATGGATCAGGAAGGGAACAGGCTGCAGGGAATTTGGAGTGCAAACTGAGATCTCTCCGATATTTTCGGCTCAGTCAGTCCATCAGTGCTTGGTAGCTGTTTAGGCCACGTGCAAGGTGAATGATGGTGCACATGGCAGAGCTGCTGGTGGCTCCTTCCCCTGCCCGGCTGTCAGTCACCCTGCAGGGTGCTGGAGCAGCGTGCCAGAGGCCGTGGATCCTATGGATCCCATGGATCCCAGGGGCGTGATCAGGAGCCTGGGCCTGCTGGCCACTCCTTGCTCTCTCTTACCCTGATTTTTCAGCTCTGCAGCGAATCCAGCTTGAGTTTTTCAACCCCCTAGAAACCCAGGGACCTTTCATGTCTGTTCTCAGATCTGGGATTTAAATCCAGCCCTTATCAAAGCACCCCGTGACCAGGCAGGCCCTGAATCCCAGCAGGGATCTGATAAAGAGGGACCTGACATCCTAAAGAAACCCTTTGAAATCCTGCTGGGATTGATTTGTATCCATAATGGAGCCCCGAGCTCTCTGCCAGGGAGAGATGAAGCTGCTCCTTTGCTTTATTATCCTCAGGCCCATCCCAGCTTTGAGGGAAATTCAGTCCCTCTTCAAGCCCCAAAATCATGGAAAAGCTCCTTTGTATCCTCTCCACAGCCCCTACGTGGATTAATCAACTTTTTATTTGATATGGTGTCATTCTCCTTTTTTTTCCATGGATAAAACTCCACGGTGAGCAATCAGAGCAGAAATAGGAAATGCAGGAGTCTTGGATTCCACAGTGGGATTAACTTCCCTTTTCTGCTCTCTTTCAGGACAGGAAAAACCACTGAACTCGCCCCATCTTTGGGACCAAGAGCTTTGGTGCTGGAGTAGGCAAAGCCAGCTAGGGCCCCCCTTGTCCTGCCCATGGTGTGGGTCAGGGACAGGCTCCTCTTCTCCTCTGTGCTGGGATGAACTGCCTAGGGAATGCTATTACTGACAGCCCGGTCCTAGCCCCGGCTACTGGAAATGGGCGGAGGTGAAGAGGCAAGTGCCAGAGTTGCTTGGGGATGATGGAATTGTGGTGTTTGGCTGTGCCCAGAGGGGCAGGTTGGGCATTTCTGTGTGTCTGAGGACCGGTTTGGGTGCTGGGGAGCCCGGGGAGCCGAGCTCTCAGTGCATTCCCAGCTCACCCGGGGGTGGGAGCTGGTGCAGGGCTGGGTGACAGCCTCTGGTCGGGCTCGGGGCAGGCCCTGGCCCCGGCACAGACACGCTGGGGTGCTTTGGGGCCGCTTGGGGAGCAATGGGAAGAAAATGAGGGATGGTGCTGGGCAGAGCGATCGGCCTGTGCTCGTGTCAGCGCAGCCGTGCAGGGCACTGGGATCTGGGTAAAACACCGGCTCTCCTGGTGTTCAGGGATGCAAGGTCTGAGGGACCGGATTTACTTGGGGTTTTCCAGGACAGCAGGAAGAAGAGGAAATGTGGTGCCAGAGGTGCGTCCCATCAGGTTGCAGTTCCCTCTTTCCCATTTCCATTTCCTCCTCAGTGCGGGTGTCCCCTGCAGCCCATGAGCACGTGGCCGGTGACAACTCCCTGTCTGTGGAGGGATTCCTTATGGAACAAGGGCAGATGACACTTGTGTGAGGCTTACGACTGTTAGAATTAGACCAGGATGGGTTTAAGGAAAACTAGAATCGTGTGTTAATCTTACTGGTCAATGAACAAATGGAATCCACACTTCTGTAAGAAAAAATAGAGTGTATGGAGCGTATAGAAGAAGCTGGTTTTGCCTGCTGCTGCTGCTTGGCTGTATCATGTAACCCCATTCGAACTCTGCCTTCAAGACAGCTGTGAGACCGTGAAATAAAGAACTTAGCAGAACAGCAGCCTCCTCTGCTCTTTCACCCTGGTCCGAGAAGGAGGGGTACCCTGTCAAAGGCTCAACACTTGCCTTTCTGACTTTGTTTCTAAATTTCTACCTTTCTAATTTTGTTTGTTTCTAATTTTTTTGTTTGTTTGTTTCTAACTTTGTTTGTTTTCAACTTTCTCCCTTTAGAAATTTGTTTGTTTCTTGTATTTTACCTCTTTGTTTGTTTCTAAATTTCTGCCGTTGTAACTTTGTTTCTAACTTTCTACTTTTAAAATTTCATTTGTTTTTAACTTTTTACCATTCCTCCCAGCGAGGGCTGTGTGCAGAATACTAAAACCTGTTAAGTTCTTCACTTTTACGTCTATAGGCAAATGCTACTGATTTAGATGTAAATTCATTTTGAAATAAGCCAGCCCTCTCTGTCTACTCTGTCGCATACAGCAATATAAGAAGCTGGGAATAGAGATCCGCAGGTGTTGAGAATAAGGAGCCGGCGTTTTTCTGTAGGAAGGAAAGCAGCAAGCGCCTGGCCCCAGGAGCCGAGACGCTCGGGCTGCAGGAGCTGCAGAGCGCCCGGAGCCGGCTTTTCCCTGTGCTCTGTGCCTGCCCCCGGGCTGAGCTGGGCGGCGCTGCTGCCGCCTGGTGGCGAGAGCGCGGCACTGCCGCCCCCGACACGGCGCCCCGGCGCTGCTGCCGCCCGGTGCCGGCTGAGCCGAGAGGGCGGCGGCCTCGGTGGCTGCCGAGCGTGGCAAGGAGCGGGAGCGAGCGGGGCCGGGTCTGTCAGCGGAGGGGAGGGGCGAAGGGCGGTTCGGAGCGCCAAGGGACACGGCCGTGCACGAGTGGGGCCACAGCTATGGAAAGGGCCGGGCGCCGTGCGGGGCGGTGACCGCGGGGAATGACAGCGCGGGGGGCGGCCCGGCGGGGTCGGTTTTGCCGGGCAGCAGAGGCGCGGTCGCAGCGCGACCCGGGCGGGAGGCACCGGGCGGGCACGGTCGGAATAGAGCCGCCCGCGTGTCGCTCTCAAGGAGGCGGCTCGGAAAGGAAGGCGCAGTTCCGCGCTCTCGGGACGGCGTTAAGTGACGTTTTTATTAGAATAGTATAGTTTTTATTTTATTTTATTATTTTATTATCTGCCAGGACCTTGCAGAGGGTGGTTTACACTTCCGCCACACTCAAGATGGCGGACGCAGTAGGCCCCCTGCGAGAGGTGTCCCTGCCGATGCCTGCCGCCGGTCGCGGAGCCGTCGGCCGCCTCCGGCGCGGCTGACCCCGCCAGCCGTGTCCTCGCACCGGGAAGCACGGCGGAAAATCGCGCGGAAAGCGCGGGGCCGGCGTCGGAGTCCGGGCCGGATTCAGGCAGCCGACTAGACAGAAGCCCTTGTGAGGGGCGGCGGGGGCCCTAAGTGTACCACACTAAAGATGGCGGCTCGACCGGAAGTGGCTTCTGCCAGCACCCAAGATGGCGGCGAAGGGCGGAAGTGTCGTCACTGCCACACTAAAGATGGCGGTCGTGTGCACTGTTTTCTGACCTTCTCAATATGGCGGAAGGGAAGGCCCCCCCCAAGCTGCGTCTATTCGGCTGCCTGAACGCGACGCCGACGCCGACGCCGACGCCAGCCCAGCGCTTGCGCGCAATTTTCTGAGGCGTTTCCCGCTACGCGGACACCGACTGTGGGGTCAGCGGCGCCTGGGGCAGGCGGGAGCATTCAGGCAGTCGAATAGACGGAGCGGGGGGGGGGGGGGGGGGGGTCCTTCCGGCCGCCATCTTGAGAAGGTCGAATAGCCACATCGGTGCGGTACCGGTGACTTCCGCCCTTCTTCGCCAGGAGCGCCAATGGCGGGGAGCCCGGGGAGCAGCGCTGCCGGGCCGGGGGCACCGGGGCGGGTGCTCCGGGCTCGGAGGTGAGCGGGGAACGGGGACAGCCCCGAGCGGACGGTGGGGGCCGCGGGGGATCGGTATTCCGGCCCAGGGATGAGTGTTCCGGCACAGGGGTGGCTGTCCCGGCACAGGGATGCGTTCCTGGACTGTCTAATAATATTATTTAACGATCGTGCAAGGAGATCTGTATAAAAAAATCCTCCGTGGTCATCCTTCTCCCACAGCCCCGCTGTGTTTTCAGGATCTTGGGGGAAGAGTTTGGGTCTGAACAAGGCTCTCGGGCACAGGGTGGGATTCTTGGGGTGCAGGGCCAGGATTTGGACTCGATGCTCCCTGTGGGTCCCTTGCAGCCCAGGAAATGCTGCGATCCTGTGCCTCTGAGGGTGAAATAAAGGGGAGCGGTGGGGTTTGTGCCCGCTGTATTCACGGCCCCGCCGGCTCAGGGCGGGTTAAAGGCGCAGCTGCCCCGAGACAGCGGGACCGGCCGGGGCTGCTCGCTCCCGGTGCTGCCGCCTCGTGGGGAGAGCCCGGCACTGCAGCCCGCGCAGGCGCTGGACCACGGGATGGGCGTGGAACAGCAGCGCAGGGGATGCTGAGGCAGCCCAGGGAATGCTGCGGTCCCAGGGAAGGCTGAGGCGTCCCCTGCCCGGGGCACTCGGCAGCAAACCCCTGATGTTGAGCAGAAAAAGGGAAGTTCTGGGTTAGTGGGAGGAGGTTTCTGGAATGGAGCTGGGACAGGTGCTGATCCACGCATGGAATCACGGGCTGGTTTGGCTTGGAAGGGACCACCAGGATCATTTACACTCTGTTTGTTGTCTGATTGCACAGCGAAGAACATCCAGAACTGCCACCTCACCCTCACGGACAGCAGGAATGTCTTCCATAGCTCTTGTTTTGGAATGGGAATGGCTGTTGGGAGCTCTGGCAGGACCAGGTAAGAAGAGAAATGGGATCATTGTGGCTGCTGCTGGAGGTGGTTTTCTGCTTTCCGGCTGTTCTTCTCATTGATCCTTTCACAGCAGTGTTCTAGGGCACATTTGAGGGTAATTCCAGGAATTTGAAACCAGATAAAAACTGGTGGGGCAAAAATGTGAACACAATCCATTTCTGGTAGTTCCAAGCTTCTCCCACAACACCGTTCCAGGGGAAAGCTGATAAAAGGGTAAAGATGCAGAGGAACAAGTGCTGTAAAGCCCCCTGGCGCTCTGAGAGAGCAAACCTTCCAGTAGTCCCAGCAGATCTCTTGGAGAAAGTGTGGGATCGCAAGGTTTTCCAGGAAAGCAAAACAAGGGTGGAGATGAGGGAATAGGCTTCCAGTTCTTCCTTTAGCTGAAAGCCTGGGGGAATTGAGAGGGGCCACAAGAACTGTTTGTGTAGGCAAATGGGAGTTTGGGGTCTGAATCTGAGTTTCCCTCTGGGGCATTTTTGAGGGAAAAGCTGAGGTGCTGTTTAAGGGAGAGAATGGACATTTTTGGGGTGGAAAAAGTTGAATCAATATTGTAGAGGAAGTAAAACGCTGGGGGTAAAAGTGGATGCAATGTGGAGGGGACAGATTGAATATTTTGGAGGCAAAATGGGGAACTGAGTAGTGGAGAGATGGGGAACATTTTGGAGGCAACACTTGACAAACTCTCTGGGGTGGAGAACGACCACATTGAGGGAAAAATGAGGTGATGAGCAGTGGGCACGTAGGGAAGGTCGTGGGGGTAAATCTTGAGAAAAGCCCCGTGGTATTCAAGAAATCCTTGGTAGCAGGACTGAGGAATTCAGTGGTGGAAAAATAGGGGAATTTTGCGGGGGTAAAACTTTAAAAGATCTAAGAGTTGAGAGTGTGTGTTTTTAGGTAGAAAGGATGTCTTGTTGAAGTTGGGCGTCTGGATTGTGGCATTTATGGATCCAGAAAGTAGAAGATAAAGGAGACTCCCAAAGCCTCGGTAGCTGTGTTAAGAAATCCGTCCCAGGGAAGAAAGGTACCTAAACCTCCTAGAAGTAGGGACTAATTAGCATGGGAAGGGGAAAACCCACCCCCAGTGGGAGAGAGCACGCCGGGTAAGGGAAGAGAAGGATGCCCTTAAGAAGAAGTAGGGAAGGTGAATTTCTCGGCTTGCTGAAATGTATCAAAAAGTTTGGAATCTGGGTCTGTGTGGAGGCCGGGATTTTCTCAGCCATATGCAGAGCCCAGCACTAGGAATAAAGGAATTCCAGGCTTTACAACGCCAAAAATGCAGTACCAGAGAGTTCTGTTATCCCGAGGACTTGGGGGATACTTGGCAAAAATTTCCGGGGGCCCAGGCTGGACCGAGCTTTTAACGCTCCCCGGATTCACGGGATCGGGGATTCCAGCGTGCCCTGCACGGGTTTTTTCAGGGAAGTCCCAAATCCTTCGTGTGAGCACGAAGCAGAATCCCCTGGGAGCTGTGAAGGCAACAGGATATTTCTTGGGAATTTTGAAGGGTTGGGTGAGTCCTCAGTGTTAGGTTGGAATGAACGCAAATTGTCCGGGAGTTGCTGGTTTGGGGATGGCCGGGTCTGGGTTTGGATTTGTGGGCACCGAGTGTTCCTTGTGTCAGCTTTAGGTCTTCTGGATTGGTAGGAATTGTCAGAGAAAAGAGAAGGCAATTGAAATGCGGAGCTCCATTCCCGGAGAAATGGTCAGGATGGGAGCGGGAAGGCTGTGGAGCTGCTGGGAGCTCGTGGAGAACGAAAGGATCTGAGGCCTGGAGGCAAAAGCTGTGGAACAAAGCCTGAAAAGGGTGTGGGGTGGGGCGGGAGGGGGAGGAGGGCACCGTGGTGGGGGGAAAGAGGGAAAGGATCCCTGCTCCGGGAATCCAGCAGGGACCAGGAGAGGATCATTTTCCATCCACTGCTCTCAGTGGAATCCTAATAAGGACGGTGGAAGGGAAGTGATTCGTTTGTTCTTAGGTTTGGAATGAAAGGTGCTCTTGCAGAGGGGACTATTGACCTGTTAAAAATCTGTTGGATACAGGAAAAGAGGGAGGAAGCAAGCAGCTGGGGAATGAAGGGGTGGATTTTTTGGTGGATACAGGGAAAGACACGGGAAGGGGCTCTCAAGTAGAATACACCTCACGGGCAGCACCAGGAGAAGCCTCAAGTGCTCTTTTTTTCCAAGCTCTGACATTCCAGAGGAGTAAGCAGTGGTCAGCCCATCACTTTCTGTATTCCTTGGATGCCCAGTGCTTTGTTGGGAAGAGATAATATTTGGAAATGAACAAATCCGGGGATGTAATTTCCTGATAGTAAAGCCCCAGAGAGCCTGGTTTTGATATCCTTCCAGCACCCAAACGCAGCAGAGGGAATCCTGGCGGAGCTGGAAAACGCTGTCGCTCCGTCGGTGGAATTCCTGGGAACTGGAAAGCAGCAGAAGCAGCAAGAACAGAGTTGGAAGCAGGCTCCAGCCGGGTAAGGCAGACACCAAATCCTTTGGAACTGGGCAGGGGTGGGAAGAATGAATTCTTACATTTGTAGCCCAGGGATTCCTGAGCAGGATCCCGGCAGGGAAGACTGCAGGGATCAGGCTGGGGCCTGATCGCAGCTGGGGGCAGCGAGCCTTGGAATTGGCTGAAGGGAAGAAAGAGGGATCCTTTGAGCACAAGGATCAGGTGTCAAATGCGGAGATGGCATCAGACAATTCCTCGGGAGGGTTTAGTTCCTGGGCCAAATCGATCTGCTGCCTTGTGAAGGAGCTCAGAGACCTGGGAAGAGCCCAAGCAACGCAGGGAATGCACCGGCAGATAAAAGTGCCGGGGAACGGTGGGGAAAAGCATCCGAACAGGGGGCCTCGTTTTGTACAGGGACGGTACAAAAAATTGTCCGAAAGAATAGGAATGGAATGGGATTTTACGTATTCCTCGGAGGCCACAATCCAGTGGGAAGGCTGAGAGAAAGAAACAAGGCCTAAAAAGGCAGATGAGCCAAATCTGCCCAAAGCCTCCAATGGCCACATTCCCTGGCATTGCTGAGGACTTCAGCCAAGCTCCAAGCAAAAGGTGAGCCCCTGATTTTGGTGCCAAGGGAAACTCCAAGTTAAGAATGATCCAAATATGAAGCGCTTCTCACAAAACTCAGCTTTGCAAACCTTTCTTTGGGCTAAAAAAGAAAAGATGGGAATGCCCTTGGCAGAAAAGCAGCTGTGAGGCACAGCAGGCTTCAAATGCCTGTCAGCAGGAGCTCCAGGAGAAACGGCTGCTGGCTCCAGGCATCCTGGGCTTTCCAGGCAGGTTTTGTAGCAGATTGCAAGGCAGTTTTCCTGCCTCTGGGGGGTGGCACCTGCATCCCGCTGGAAAGGGAAAATGTGGAGAGAGGGGCAAGCGGGAAGACGGTTGCTGATGTGTGTCCTTGGATCGCAGTTCCTCCCGGTGAGTCTGTGCTGCTGGAAGTTTGAAGGAGATCAGTCCTGGAGTACGTGTGGGTTCACCTGTGGGGTTTGGGAGCGACGCTGGCCATGAAATTCCAGGGATGTTCCCTTTGCTGGAGTGAGAAGCAGTGGAAGCACTTTGCTGTCTGCTTCTTCATCGCCTGCGCCTCGGTCCCCTGGGGCTCCAGGTAATCCCCTCTCACCTTTGCTTTTCCAAGGGTCTCTAAATGAGGGCTTGAGCTTTGGTGTAGCTCCCTTTACAGGGAAGATCTGTTCCAGGAAAGGTCTCCTGGTCTGGACCGATGGCGTTGCAGGAAGAGCAGGAAACCCCGCAGCTCCTGTGGCTCCCTCATCCGATTTGCCTGCAGGCAGCAGCAAGGATCATTCCCAAGTGTCATGCCCTGGCTCCGTGACTCGGTGAGGTTGTGTTCCCCCAAAGGCCAGGGGCCGCTTTGTTTTGCGGCTCACGAAAGTCCAGCTCGGTGGTGCTGGGTTTGGTTTTTGTGTGTAATGAAGGCACTAAAAAATTCCCCTCCTTCACTGGCACAGCCCTGGAGTGGGAGCAGATTCCCCTTATCCCGCAGTTATCCCGCTCCTGCCCTGGATCCCTGCGGTGCCGTGTGTTCTCCAAGCTCACAGCACTGCTGGCTCTAAACAAGAAAAACAATCCCTGTTCCTTCTCTTCTCCGTCCTTGATGTTCCCAGGCCCTGCATCTCCCTGGCTATTCCCTGTGGGAGTCTTCATCTCCATCCCACCTTATCCCGATCAGGTAAGGGTCTGAGATGTGTTTAGCAGCAAATGCATTCCTGTGAAGAAAGCCAAGAGCAAAGAGCATCCAGATGCAGAGAAGTCTTTAGAAAAGCGTTCCAGACGTGCAAATGAGGGATGTGTCTTCCTGCATCTCCTGTTGTTTTTCTCTGTCACGTTTTGGAAGGGTTTCTCTCAGTGATTTCCTGCAGTCCAGGTGCGTCCCTTCTTTTGTCCAAATCCAGTGCCAGAGGATCGAACAACTGACGAGTGGGGCCTGGGATGAAAACGGTTCTCCTAAAATGAGGGAAACAATGCTAGAAGAGAAATGAGCATCCTTTTAATGCCTGGAATAAAAATGCTGGAAAAGGGCACTTTTTATTTGCTATGGTGTCATTCTCCTTTTTTTTTCCATAGCTAAAACTCCACGGTGAGCAATCAGAGCAGAAATAGGAAATGCAGGAGTCTTGGATTCCACAGTGGGATTAACTTCCCTTTTCTGCTCTCTTTCAGGACAGGAAAAACCACTGAACTCGCCCCATCTTTGGGACCAAGAGCTTTGGTGCTGGAGTAGGCAAAGCCAGCTAGGGCCCCCCTTGTCCTGCCCATGGTGTGGGTCAGGGACAGGCTCCTCTTCTCCTCTGTGCTGGGATGAACTGCCTAGGGAATGCTATTACTGACAGCCCGGTCCTAGCCCCGGCTACTGGAAATGGGCGGAGGTGAAGAGGCAAGTGCCAGAGTTGCTTGGGGATGATGGAATTGTGGTGTTTGGCTGTGCCCAGAGGGGCAGGTTGGGCATTTCTGTGTGTCTGAGGACCGGTTTGGGTGCTGGGGAGCCCGGGGAGCCGAGCTCTCAGTGCATTCCCAGCTCACCCGGGGGTGGGAGCTGGTGCAGGGCTCTGGTCGGGCTCGGGGCAGGCCCTGGCCCCGGCACAGACACGCTGGGGTGGTTTGGGGCCGCTTGGGGAGCCGTGGGAGGAGAATGAGGGATGGTGCTGGGCAGAGCGATCGGCCTGTGCTCGTGTCAGCGCAGCCGTGCAGGGCACTGGGATCTGGGTAAAACACCGGCTCTCCTGGTGTTCAGGGAAGCAAGGTCTGTATTTATCCATACATATTTATCCCTACATATTTATCCCTATATTTATCCATGGATTATCCATATATGTTTATCCATATACATTTATCCATATTTTTATCCACGTATTTACCCATGAATTTATCCCTATATTTACCCATGTATTTACCCAGGTATTTTATGAACACTCAAGTGCCATATCCATGTATTTTATGAGCACTTCCAGGGTTGGTGACTCCACCACTGCCCTGGGCAGCTGTTCCAGCGCTGGACAACCCTCCCCATGCTGGGCCAGGAGATGGATTCTGGAAATGCAGACTCTGAGGAGCAGGGGATTAAGGCAGCATTGGATTCCTTTATTCTCCCAGAAGGATAAAGGAGATTTATCCCCAGACGAACCAGAGGTGATCACACTGAGGTCATTAGTGGGATTTCTTCCTTACTCCCACAAATACCCACTGGGGTGACAGAGTTCCCTACAAGGGCGGTGTTGGAAGGAGCTGCTGGAATGTTTTGCTGTTTATTGGGATCCACAGGATGTTTGGTGTCTCTCAGAGCTGTTCCAGGCTTTCCACAGACCCAAACGCTCCTCACACTTCTCCTCAGAGTAGAGAGGTTTCCCAGAGTGCTGGTTTTTAATTTCAGATGCTGGGATAACGACACGGCTTCAGGAGGCAGGAGACTCATTGTGCTGTGCCTCAGTCCAGGCAGGGACAACCCCCAGCTAATAAAAACCTCTTTAAAGCACAAAAAGTCCCATTAAACTGATATTATAAAGGCTGCAAATTGAAGCAGGCCTCAATCAGAAAGCAGCAGAATTTAATTCCCCCCCCTTGCCCATTTGCATGATGATCTCCTTCCTAATTGCCCATCTACGCTTTTCCCACAGAAGTGCTGTCCCGAGGTTGGAGATGGTTCCAGCTTTATGGAGCTTTGATCTTTATCTGCTTTTACTTTTTACAGGGCACAGAACCCGAGAGTGGCAGCTGCTTTCCTCTTGTTCCTCCTGTGGCAGTGAACTGCTCTTCCCGAGGACGGCTGCAGGAATTCTCAGGCAGCATAACGTATGGAATGCCAGGCACGCTACAGAATTCCAGTGGGAGCAGCAGGAACTTCTGTTCTTTACTGGCAGGGCTGTGCCATGAAGGGGAGCTCGGAGATATTGGTCAGCTCAGGGAATGAGCCTGGCTCATGGTAAGGAAATTCACTGTGCAGTTACTTCGGGCCCTTCTCCTCCTTCTCCTCCTTCTCCTTCTCCTTCTCCTTCTCCTTCTCCTTCTCCTTCTCCTTCTCCTTCTCCTTCTCCTTCTCCTTCTCCTTCTCCCTCTCTTCCCAACACCAGTTCCAGACCTCAGTATAATCCATGTTCCCACAGCCTGACCTTGCAGTTTTCCCAGTTTAGCAGCCCCAGCCACACTTGCAGCCTCTCTGTCTGGACTTTGTCTTGCTGAAATCTCTTTTTGTTGATCCTTTGCTGCCTCACCTTTTATCCAGCAATAACGTGCAGTGGGTGGAAGCTTCTCAGAATTCCCTCCCTGTTCCACTGGAAACATTCCCAAGTGGAAGCAGCTGCACTGCCCATCAGCACTTGCCTGCTTTTAGGGGTGGTTGAGGCATGAAGGATGCAACAAATGGAGTTGGCTCCAAGGGGATGAAATGCTCCCCCTGAGGCTGCTCAGAGAGCTGGAGCTGAGGAATCCGGGTGGGAATCACTCCAAGAAAAAGGAAGGAAAAGAGAGCAGAGGAACAGGGATGCAATTCCAACCTCTCCAAGGACTGGGATGGGCACATTCACCAACACCATTTAATCTAGACACGATTTCTTCTTTGCCTCTGGCTGCCAGGAGCAGGATGAGCAGTTTAATGAGTTTAAATAGTGAATAGTTTAATTAGCTGGAAGAGACTGGATCAATAGCTGCTTAAACAAACAACTGGATCCCTGTTTCCAAGCTTGGATGTAGTTTTGGAAGGTTCCTGGCAGTTTGGCAGGGATTAGTGATGCTGAGAATGTGCTTTTTTGTGGGTTTGGGGCTTTTACTCCTGTTCACGTGGCTGCTCTTTTTCTTGTTGAGTGGAAAACAGGAGGGAAAGAGCAACGACGGAAGGAATTCCACTCTTGCTGCTTCAAGGGATGGATCAGGAAGGGAACAGGCTGCAGGGAATTTGGAGTGCAAACTGAGATCTCTCCGATATTTTCGGCTCAGTCAGTCCATCAGTGCTTGGTAGCTGTTTAGGCCACGTGCAAGGTGAATGATGGTGCACATGGCAGAGCTGCTGGTGGCTCCTTCCCCTGCCCGGCTGTCAGTCACCCTGCAGGGTGCTGGAGCAGCGTGCCAGAGGCCGTGGATCCTATGGATCCCATGGATCCCAGGGGCGTGATCAGGAGCCTGGGCCTGCTGGCCACTCCTTGCTCTCTCTTACCCTGATTTTTCAGCTCTGCAGCGAATCCAGCTTGAGTTTTTCAACCCCCTAGAAACCCAGGGACCTTTCATGTCTGTTCTCAGATCTGGGATTTAAATCCAGCCCTTATCAAAGCACCCCGTGACCAGGCAGGCCCTGAATCCCAGCAGGGATCTGATAAAGAGGGACCTGACATCCTAAAGAAACCCTTTGAAATCCTGCTGGGATTGATTTGTATCCATAATGGAGCCCCGAGCTCTCTGCCAGGGAGAGATGAAGCTGCTCCTTTGCTTTATTATCCTCAGGCCCATCCCAGCTTTGAGGGAAATTCAGTCCCTCTTCAAGCCCCAAAATCATGGAAAAGCTCCTTTGTATCCTCTCCACAGCCCCTACGTGGATTAATCAACTTTTTATTTGATATGGTGTCATTCTCCTTTTTTTTCCATGGCTAAAACTCCACGGTGAGCAATCAGAGCAGAAATAGGAAATGCAGGAGTCTTGGATTCCACAGTGGGATTAACTTCCCTTTTCTGCTCTCTTTCAGGACAGGAAAAACCACTGAACTCGCCCCATCTTTGGGACCAAGAGCTTTGGTGCTGGAGTAGGCAAAGCCAGCTAGGGCCCCCCTTGTCCTGCCCATGGTGTGGGTCAGGGACAGGCTCCTCTTCTCCTCTGTGCTGGGATGAACTGCCTAGGGAATGCTATTACTGACAGCCCGGTCCTAGCCCCGGCTACTGGAAATGGGCGGAGGTGAAGAGGCAAGTGCCAGAGTTGCTTGGGGATGATGGAATTGTGGTGTTTGGCTGTGCCCAGAGGGGCAGGTTGGGCATTTCTGTGTGTCTGAGGACCGGTTTGGGTGCTGGGGAGCCCGGGGAGCCGAGCTCTCAGTGCATTCCCAGCTCACCCGGGGGTGGGAGCTGGTGCAGGGCTGGGTGACAGCCTCTGGTCGGGCTCGGGGCAGGCCCTGGCCCCGGCACAGACACGCTGGGGTGCTTTGGGGCCGCTTGGGGAGCAATGGGAAGAAAATGAGGGATGGTGCTGGGCAGAGCGATCGGCCTGTGCTCGTGTCAGCGCAGCCGTGCAGGGCACTGGGATCTGGGTAAAACACCGGCTCTCCTGGTGTTCAGGGATGCAAGGTCTGAGGGACCGGATTTACTTGGGGTTTTCCAGGACAGCAGGAAGAAGAGGAAATGTGGTGCCAGAGGTGCGTCCCATCAGGTTGCAGTTCCCTCTTTCCCATTTCCATTTCCTCCTCAGTGCGGGTGTCCCCTGCAGCCCATGAGCACGTGGCCGGTGACAACTCCCTGTCTGTGGAGGGATTCCTTATGGAACAAGGGCAGATGACACTTGTGTGAGGCTTACGACTGTTAGAATTAGACCAGGATGGGTTTAAGGAAAACTAGAATCGTGTGTTAATCTTACTGGTCAATGAACAAATGGAATCCACACTTCTGTAAGAAAAAATAGAGTGTATGGAGCGTATAGAAGAAGCTGGTTTTGCCTGCTGCTGCTGCTTGGCTGTATCATGTAACCCCATTCGAACTCTGCCTTCAAGACAGCTGTGAGACCGTGAAATAAAGAACTTAGCAGAACAGCAGCCTCCTCTGCTCTTTCACCCTGGTCCGAGAAGGAGGGGTACCCTGTCAAAGGCTCAACACTTGCCTTTCTGACTTTGTTTCTAAATTTCTACCTTTCTAATTTTGTTTGTTTCTAATTTTTTTGTTTGTTTGTTTCTAACTTTGTTTGTTTTCAACTTTCTCCCTTTAGAAATTTGTTTGTTTCTTGTATTTTACCTCTTTGTTTGTTTCTAAATTTCTGCCGTTGTAACTTTGTTTCTAACTTTCTACTTTTAAAATTTCATTTGTTTTTAACTTTTTACCATTCCTCCCAGCGAGGGCTGTGTGCAGAATACTAAAACCTGTTAAGTTCTTCACTTTTACGTCTATAGGCAAATGCTACTGATTTAGATGTAAATTCATTTTGAAATAAGCCAGCCCTCTCTGTCTACTCTGTCGCATACAGCAATATAAGAAGCTGGGAATAGAGATCCGCAGGTGTTGAGAATAAGGAGCCGGCGTTTTTCTGTAGGAAGGAAAGCAGCAAGCGCCTGGCCCCAGGAGCCGAGACGCTCGGGCTGCAGGAGCTGCAGAGCGCCCGGAGCCGGCTTTTCCCTGTGCTCTGTGCCTGCCCCCGGGCTGAGCTGGGCGGCGCTGCTGCCGCCTGGTGGCGAGAGCGCGGCACTGCCGCCCCCGACACGGCGCCCCGGCGCTGCTGCCGCCCGGTGCCGGCTGAGCCGAGAGGGCGGCGGCCTCGGTGGCTGCCGAGCGTGGCAAGGAGCGGGAGCGAGCGGGGCCGGGTCTGTCAGCGGAGGGGAGGGGCGAAGGGCGGTTCGGAGCGCCAAGGGACACGGCCGTGCACGAGTGGGGCCACAGCTATGGAAAGGGCCGGGCGCCGTGCGGGGCGGTGACCGCGGGGAATGACAGCGCGGGGGGCGGCCCGGCGGGGCCGGTTTTGCCGGGCAGCAGAGGCGCGGTCGCAGCGCGACCCGGGCGGGAGGCACCGGGCGGGCACGGTCGGAATAGAGCCGCCCGCGTGTCGCTCTCAAGGAGGCGGCTCGGAAAGGAAGGCGCAGTTCCGCGCTCTCGGGACGGCGTTAAGTGACGTTTTTATTAGAATAGTATAGTTTTTATTTTATTTTATTATTTTATTATCTGCCAGGACCTTGCAGAGGGTGGTTTACACTTCCGCCACACTCAAGATGGCGGACGCAGTAGGCCCCCTGCGAGAGGTGTCCCTGCCGATGCCTGCCGCCGGTCGCGGAGCCGTCGGCCGCCTCCGGCGCGGCTGACCCCGCCAGCCGTGTCCTCGCACCGGGAAGCACGGCGGAAAATCGCGCGGAAAGCGCGGGGCCGGCGTCGGAGTCCGGGCCGGATTCAGGCAGCCGACTAGACAGAAGCCCTTGTGAGGGGCGGCGGGGGCCCTAAGTGTACCACACTAAAGATGGCGGCTCGACCGGAAGTGGCTTCTGCCAGCACCCAAGATGGCGGCGAAGGGCGGAAGTGTCGTCACTGCCACACTAAAGATGGCGGTCGTGTGCACTGTTTTCTGACCTTCTCAATATGGCGGAAGGGAAGGCCCCCCCCAAGCTGCGTCTATTCGGCTGCCTGAACGCGACGCCGACGCCGACGCCGACGCCAGCCCAGCGCTTGCGCGCAATTTTCTGAGGCGTTTCCCGCTACGCGGACACCGACTGTGGGGTCAGCGGCGCCTGGGGCAGGCGGGAGCATTCAGGCAGTCGAATAGACGGAGCGGGGGGGGGGGGGGGGTCCTTCCGGCCGCCATCTTGAGAAGGTCGAATAGCCACATCGGTGCGGTACCGGTGACTTCCGCCCTTCTTCGCCAGGAGCGCCAATGGCGGGGAGCCCGGGGAGCAGCGCTGCCGGGCCGGGGGCACCGGGGCGGGTGCTCCGGGCTCGGAGGTGAGCGGGGAACGGGGACAGCCCCGAGCGGACGGTGGGGGCCGCGGGGGATCGGTATTCCGGCCCAGGGATGAGTGTTCCGGCACAGGGGTGGCTGTCCCGGCACAGGGATGCGTTCCTGGACTGTCTAATAATATTATTTAACGATCGTGCAAGGAGATCTGTATAAAAAAATCCTCCGTGGTCATCCTTCTCCCACAGCCCCGCTGTGTTTTCAGGATCTTGGGGGAAGAGTTTGGGTCTGAACAAGGCTCTCGGGCACAGGGTGGGATTCTTGGGGTGCAGGGCCAGGATTTGGACTCGATGCTCCCTGTGGGTCCCTTGCAGCCCAGGAAATGCTGCGATCCTGTGCCTCTGAGGGTGAAATAAAGGGGAGCGGTGGGGTTTGTGCCCGCTGTATTCACGGCCCCGCCGGCTCAGGGCGGGTTAAAGGCGCAGCTGCCCCGAGACAGCGGGACCGGCCGGGGCTGCTCGCTCCCGGTGCTGCCGCCTCGTGGGGAGAGCCCGGCACTGCAGCCCGCGCAGGCGCTGGACCACGGGATGGGCGTGGAACAGCAGCGCAGGGGATGCTGAGGCAGCCCAGGGAATGCTGCGGTCCCAGGGAAGGCTGAGGCGTCCCCTGCCCGGGGCACTCGGCAGCAAACCCCTGATGTTGAGCAGAAAAAGGAAAGTTCTGGGTTAGTGGGAGGAGGTTTCTGGAATGGAGCTGGGACAGGTGCTGATCCACGCATGGAATCACGGGCTGGTTTGGCTTGGAAGGGACCACCAGGATCATTTACACTCTGTTTGTTGTCTGATTGCACAGCGAAGAACATCCAGAACTGCCACCTCACCCTCACGGACAGCAGGAATGTCTTCCATAGCTCTTGTTTTGGAATGGGAATGGCTGTTGGGAGCTCTGGCAGGACCAGGTAAGAAGAGAAATGGGATCATTGTGGCTGCTGCTGGAGGTGGTTTTCTGCTTTCCGGCTGTTCTTCTCATTGATCCTTTCACAGCAGTGTTCTAGGGCACATTTGAGGGTAATTCCAGGAATTTGAAACCAGATAAAAACTGGTGGGGCAAAAATGTGAACACAATCCATTTCTGGTAGTTCCAAGCTTCTCCCACAACACCGTTCCAGGGGAAAGCTGATAAAAGGGTAAAGATGCAGAGGAACAAGTGCTGTAAAGCCCCCTGGCGCTCTGAGAGAGCAAACCTTCCAGTAGTCCCAGCAGATCTCTTGGAGAAAGTGTGGGATCGCAAGGTTTTCCAGGAAAGCAAAACAAGGGTGGAGATGAGGGAATAGGCTTCCAGTTCTTCCTTTAGCTGAAAGCCTGGGGGAATTGAGAGGGGCCACAAGAACTGTTTGTGTAGGCAAATGGGAGTTTGGGGTCTGAATCTGAGTTTCCCTCTGGGGCATTTTTGAGGGAAAAGCTGAGGTGCTGTTTAAGGGAGAGAATGGACATTTTTGGGGTGGAAAAAGTTGAATCAATATTGTAGAGGAAGTAAAACGCTGGGGGTAAAAGTGGATGCAATGTGGAGGGGACAGATTGAATATTTTGGAGGCAAAATGGGGAACTGAGTAGTGGAGAGATGGGGAACATTTTGGAGGCAACACTTGACAAACTCTCTGGGGTGGAGAACGACCACATTGAGGGAAAAATGAGGTGATGAGCAGTGGGCACGTAGGGAAGGTCGTGGGGGTAAATCTTGAGAAAAGCCCCGTGGTATTCAAGAAATCCTTGGTAGCAGGACTGAGGAATTCAGTGGTGGAAAAATAGGGGAATTTTGCGGGGGTAAAACTTTAAAAGATCTAAGAGTTGAGAGTGTGTGTTTTTAGGTAGAAAGGATGTCTTGTTGAAGTTGGGCGTCTGGATTGTGGCATTTATGGATCCAGAAAGTAGAAGATAAAGGAGACTCCCAAAGCCTCGGTAGCTGTGTTAAGAAATCCGTCCCAGGGAAGAAAGGTACCTAAACCTCCTAGAAGTAGGGACTAATTAGCATGGGAAGGGGAAAACCCACCCCCAGTGGGAGAGAGCACGCCGGGTAAGGGAAGAGAAGGATGCCCTTAAGAAGAAGTAGGGAAGGTGAATTTCTCGGCTTGCTGAAATGTATCAAAAAGTTTGGAATCTGGGTCTGTGTGGAGGCCGGGATTTTCTCAGCCATATGCAGAGCCCAGCACTAGGAATAAAGGAATTCCAGGCTTTACAACGCCAAAAATGCAGTACCAGAGAGTTCTGTTATCCCGAGGACTTGGGGGATACTTGGCAAAAATTTCCGGGGGCCCAGGCTGGACCGAGCTTTTAACGCTCCCCGGATTCACGGGATCGGGGATTCCAGCGTGCCCTGCACGGGTTTTTTCAGGGAAGTCCCAAATCCTTCGTGTGAGCACGAAGCAGAATCCCCTGGGAGCTGTGAAGGCAACAGGATATTTCTTGGGAATTTTGAAGGGTTGGGTGAGTCCTCAGTGTTAGGTTGGAATGAACGCAAATTGTCCGGGAGTTGCTGGTTTGGGGATGGCCGGGTCTGGGTTTGGATTTGTGGGCACCGAGTGTTCCTTGTGTCAGCTTTAGGTCTTCTGGATTGGTAGGAATTGTCAGAGAAAAGAGAAGGCAATTGAAATGCGGAGCTCCATTCCCGGAGAAATGGTCAGGATGGGAGCGGGAAGGCTGTGGAGCTGCTGGGAGCTCGTGGAGAACGAAAGGATCTGAGGCCTGGAGGCAAAAGCTGTGGAACAAAGCCTGAAAAGGGTGTGGGGTGGGGCGGGAGGGGGAGGAGGGCACCGTGGTGGGGGGAAAGAGGGAAAGGATCCCTGCTCCGGGAATCCAGCAGGGACCAGGAGAGGATCATTTTCCATCCACTGCTCTCAGTGGAATCCTAATAAGGACGGTGGAAGGGAAGTGATTCGTTTGTTCTTAGGTTTGGAATGAAAGGTGCTCTTGCAGAGGGGACTATTGACCTGTTAAAAATCTGTTGGATACAGGAAAAGAGGGAGGAAGCAAGCAGCTGGGGAATGAAGGGGTGGATTTTTTGGTGGATACAGGGAAAGACACGGGAAGGGGCTCTCAAGTAGAATACACCTCACGGGCAGCACCAGGAGAAGCCTCAAGTGCTCTTTTTTTCCAAGCTCTGACATTCCAGAGGAGTAAGCAGTGGTCAGCCCATCACTTTCTGTATTCCTTGGATGCCCAGTGCTTTGTTGGGAAGAGATAATATTTGGAAATGAACAAATCCGGGGATGTAATTTCCTGATAGTAAAGCCCCAGAGAGCCTGGTTTTGATATCCTTCCAGCACCCAAACGCAGCAGAGGGAATCCTGGCGGAGCTGGAAAACGCTGTCGCTCCGTCGGTGGAATTCCTGGGAACTGGAAAGCAGCAGAAGCAGCAAGAACAGAGTTGGAAGCAGGCTCCAGCCGGGTAAGGCAGACACCAAATCCTTTGGAACTGGGCAGGGGTGGGAAGAATGAATTCTTACATTTGTAGCCCAGGGATTCCTGAGCAGGATCCCGGCAGGGAAGACTGCAGGGATCAGGCTGGGGCCTGATCGCAGCTGGGGGCAGCGAGCCTTGGAATTGGCTGAAGGGAAGAAAGAGGGATCCTTTGAGCACAAGGATCAGGTGTCAAATGCGGAGATGGCATCAGACAATTCCTCGGGAGGGTTTAGTTCCTGGGCCAAATCGATCTGCTGCCTTGTGAAGGAGCTCAGAGACCTGGGAAGAGCCCAAGCAACGCAGGGAATGCACCGGCAGATAAAAGTGCCGGGGAACGGTGGGGAAAAGCATCCGAACAGGGGGCCTCGTTTTGTACAGGGACGGTACAAAAAATTGTCCGAAAGAATAGGAATGGAATGGGATTTTACGTATTCCTCGGAGGCCACAATCCAGTGGGAAGGCTGAGAGAAAGAAACAAGGCCTAAAAAGGCAGATGAGCCAAATCTGCCCAAAGCCTCCAATGGCCACATTCCCTGGCATTGCTGAGGACTTCAGCCAAGCTCCAAGCAAAAGGTGAGCCCCTGATTTTGGTGCCAAGGGAAACTCCAAGTTAAGAATGATCCAAATATGAAGCGCTTCTCACAAAACTCAGCTTTGCAAACCTTTCTTTGGGCTAAAAAAGAAAAGATGGGAATGCCCTTGGCAGAAAAGCAGCTGTGAGGCACAGCAGGCTTCAAATGCCTGTCAGCAGGAGCTCCAGGAGAAACGGCTGCTGGCTCCAGGCATCCTGGGCTTTCCAGGCAGGTTTTGTAGCAGATTGCAAGGCAGTTTTCCTGCCTCTGGGGGGTGGCACCTGCATCCCGCTGGAAAGGGAAAATGTGGAGAGAGGGGCAAGCGGGAAGACGGTTGCTGATGTGTGTCCTTGGATCGCAGTTCCTCCCGGTGAGTCTGTGCTGCTGGAAGTTTGAAGGAGATCAGTCCTGGAGTACGTGTGGGTTCACCTGTGGGGTTTGGGAGCGACGCTGGCCATGAAATTCCAGGGATGTTCCCTTTGCTGGAGTGAGAAGCAGTGGAAGCACTTTGCTGTCTGCTTCTTCATCGCCTGCGCCTCGGTCCCCTGGGGCTCCAGGTAATCCCCTCTCACCTTTGCTTTTCCAAGGGTCTCTAAATGAGGGCTTGAGCTTTGGTGTAGCTCCCTTTACAGGGAAGATCTGTTCCAGGAAAGGTCTCCTGGTCTGGACCGATGGCGTTGCAGGAAGAGCAGGAAACCCCGCAGCTCCTGTGGCTCCCTCATCCGATTTGCCTGCAGGCAGCAGCAAGGATCATTCCCAAGTGTCATGCCCTGGCTCCGTGACTCGGTGAGGTTGTGTTCCCCCAAAGGCCAGGGGCCGCTTTGTTTTGCGGCTCACGAAAGTCCAGCTCGGTGGTGCTGGGTTTGGTTTTTGTGTGTAATGAAGGCACTAAAAAATTCCCCTCCTTCACTGGCACAGCCCTGGAGTGGGAGCAGATTCCCCTTATCCCGCAGTTATCCCGCTCCTGCCCTGGATCCCTGCGGTGCCGTGTGTTCTCCAAGCTCACAGCACTGCTGGCTCTAAACAAGAAAAACAATCCCTGTTCCTTCTCTTCTCCGTCCTTGATGTTCCCAGGCCCTGCATCTCCCTGGCTATTCCCTGTGGGAGTCTTCATCTCCATCCCACCTTATCCCGATCAGGTAAGGGTCTGAGATGTGTTTAGCAGCAAATGCATTCCTGTGAAGAAAGCCAAGAGCAAAGAGCATCCAGATGCAGAGAAGTCTTTAGAAAAGCGTTCCAGACGTGCAAATGAGGGATGTGTCTTCCTGCATCTCCTGTTGTTTTTCTCTGTCACGTTTTGGAAGGGTTTCTCTCAGTGATTTCCTGCAGTCCAGGTGCGTCCCTTCTTTTGTCCAAATCCAGTGCCAGAGGATCGAACAACTGACGAGTGGGGCCTGGGATGAAAACGGTTCTCCTAAAATGAGGGAAACAATGCTAGAAGAGAAATGAGCATCCTTTTAATGCCTGGAATAAAAATGCTGGAAAAGGGCACTTTTTATTTGCTATGGTGTCATTCTCCTTTTTTTTTCCATAGCTAAAACTCCACGGTGAGCAATCAGAGCAGAAATAGGAAATGCAGGAGTCTTGGATTCCACAGTGGGATTAACTTCCCTTTTCTGCTCTCTTTCAGGACAGGAAAAACCACTGAACTCGCCCCATCTTTGGGACCAAGAGCTTTGGTGCTGGAGTAGGCAAAGCCAGCTAGGGCCCCCCTTGTCCTGCCCATGGTGTGGGTCAGGGACAGGCTCCTCTTCTCCTCTGTGCTGGGATGAACTGCCTAGGGAATGCTATTACTGACAGCCCGGTCCTAGCCCCGGCTACTGGAAATGGGCGGAGGTGAAGAGGCAAGTGCCAGAGTTGCTTGGGGATGATGGAATTGTGGTGTTTGGCTGTGCCCAGAGGGGCAGGTTGGGCATTTCTGTGTGTCTGAGGACCGGTTTGGGTGCTGGGGAGCCCGGGGAGCCGAGCTCTCAGTGCATTCCCAGCTCACCCGGGGGTGGGAGCTGGTGCAGGGCTCTGGTCGGGCTCGGGGCAGGCCCTGGCCCCGGCACAGACACGCTGGGGTGGTTTGGGGCCGCTTGGGGAGCCGTGGGAGGAGAATGAGGGATGGTGCTGGGCAGAGCGATCGGCCTGTGCTCGTGTCAGCGCAGCCGTGCAGGGCACTGGGATCTGGGTAAAACACCGGCTCTCCTGGTGTTCAGGGAAGCAAGGTCTGTATTTATCCATACATATTTATCCCTACATATTTATCCCTATATTTATCCATGGATTATCCATATATGTTTATCCATATACATTTATCCATATTTTTATCCACGTATTTACCCATGAATTTATCCCTATATTTACCCATGTATTTACCCAGGTATTTTATGAACACTCAAGTGCCATATCCATGTATTTTATGAGCACTTCCAGGGTTGGTGACTCCACCACTGCCCTGGGCAGCTGTTCCAGCGCTGGACAACCCTCCCCATGCTGGGCCAGGAGATGGATTCTGGAAATGCAGACTCTGAGGAGCAGGGGATTAAGGCAGCATTGGATTCCTTTATTCTCCCAGAAGGATAAAGGAGATTTATCCCCAGACGAACCAGAGGTGATCACACTGAGGTCATTAGTGGGATTTCTTCCTTACTCCCACAAATACCCACTGGGGTGACAGAGTTCCCTACAAGGGCGGTGTTGGAAGGAGCTGCTGGAATGTTTTGCTGTTTATTGGGATCCACAGGATGTTTGGTGTCTCTCAGAGCTGTTCCAGGCTTTCCACAGACCCAAACGCTCCTCACACTTCTCCTCAGAGTAGAGAGGTTTCCCAGAGTGCTGGTTTTTAATTTCAGATGCTGGGATAACGACACGGCTTCAGGAGGCAGGAGACTCATTGTGCTGTGCCTCAGTCCAGGCAGGGACAACCCCCAGCTAATAAAAACCTCTTTAAAGCACAAAAAGTCCCATTAAACTGATATTATAAAGGCTGCAAATTGAAGCAGGCCTCAATCAGAAAGCAGCAGAATTTAATTCCCCCCCCTTGCCCATTTGCATGATGATCTCCTTCCTAATTGCCCATCTACGCTTTTCCCACAGAAGTGCTGTCCCGAGGTTGGAGATGGTTCCAGCTTTATGGAGCTTTGATCTTTATCTGCTTTTACTTTTTACAGGGCACAGAACCCGAGAGTGGCAGCTGCTTTCCTCTTGTTCCTCCTGTGGCAGTGAACTGCTCTTCCCGAGGACGGCTGCAGGAATTCTCAGGCAGCATAACGTATGGAATGCCAGGCACGCTACAGAATTCCAGTGGGAGCAGCAGGAACTTCTGTTCTTTACTGGCAGGGCTGTGCCATGAAGGGGAGCTCGGAGATATTGGTCAGCTCAGGGAATGAGCCTGGCTCATGGTAAGGAAATTCACTGTGCAGTTACTTCGGGCCCTTCTCCTCCTTCTCCTCCTTCTCCTTCTCCTTCTCCTTCTCCTTCTCCTTCTCCTTCTCCTTCTCCTTCTCCTTCTCCTTCTCCTTCTCCTTCTCCCTCTCTTCCCAACACCAGTTCCAGACCTCAGTATAATCCATGTTCCCACAGCCTGACCTTGCAGTTTTCCCAGTTTAGCAGCCCCAGCCACACTTGCAGCCTCTCTGTCTGGACTTTGTCTTGCTGAAATCTCTTTTTGTTGATCCTTTGCTGCCTCACCTTTTATCCAGCAATAACGTGCAGTGGGTGGAAGCTTCTCAGAATTCCCTCCCTGTTCCACTGGAAACATTCCCAAGTGGAAGCAGCTGCACTGCCCATCAGCACTTGCCTGCTTTTAGGGGTGGTTGAGGCATGAAGGATGCAACAAATGGAGTTGGCTCCAAGGGGATGAAATGCTCCCCCTGAGGCTGCTCAGAGAGCTGGAGCTGAGGAATCCGGGTGGGAATCACTCCAAGAAAAAGGAAGGAAAAGAGAGCAGAGGAACAGGGATGCAATTCCAACCTCTCCAAGGACTGGGATGGGCACATTCACCAACACCATTTAATCTAGACACGATTTCTTCTTTGCCTCTGGCTGCCAGGAGCAGGATGAGCAGTTTAATGAGTTTAAATAGTGAATAGTTTAATTAGCTGGAAGAGACTGGATCAATAGCTGCTTAAACAAACAACTGGATCCCTGTTTCCAAGCTTGGATGTAGTTTTGGAAGGTTCCTGGCAGTTTGGCAGGGATTAGTGATGCTGAGAATGTGCTTTTTTGTGGGTTTGGGGCTTTTACTCCTGTTCACGTGGCTGCTCTTTTTCTTGTTGAGTGGAAAACAGGAGGGAAAGAGCAACGACGGAAGGAATTCCACTCTTGCTGCTTCAAGGGATGGATCAGGAAGGGAACAGGCTGCAGGGAATTTGGAGTGCAAACTGAGATCTCTCCGATATTTTCGGCTCAGTCAGTCCATCAGTGCTTGGTAGCTGTTTAGGCCACGTGCAAGGTGAATGATGGTGCACATGGCAGAGCTGCTGGTGGCTCCTTCCCCTGCCCGGCTGTCAGTCACCCTGCAGGGTGCTGGAGCAGCGTGCCAGAGGCCGTGGATCCTATGGATCCCATGGATCCCAGGGGCGTGATCAGGAGCCTGGGCCTGCTGGCCACTCCTTGCTCTCTCTTACCCTGATTTTTCAGCTCTGCAGCGAATCCAGCTTGAGTTTTTCAACCCCCTAGAAACCCAGGGACCTTTCATGTCTGTTCTCAGATCTGGGATTTAAATCCAGCCCTTATCAAAGCACCCCGTGACCAGGCAGGCCCTGAATCCCAGCAGGGATCTGATAAAGAGGGACCTGACATCCTAAAGAAACCCTTTGAAATCCTGCTGGGATTGATTTGTATCCATAATGGAGCCCCGAGCTCTCTGCCAGGGAGAGATGAAGCTGCTCCTTTGCTTTATTATCCTCAGGCCCATCCCAGCTTTGAGGGAAATTCAGTCCCTCTTCAAGCCCCAAAATCATGGAAAAGCTCCTTTGTATCCTCTCCACAGCCCCTACGTGGATTAATCAACTTTTTATTTGATATGGTGTCATTCTCCTTTTTTTTCCATGGATAAAACTCCACGGTGAGCAATCAGAGCAGAAATAGGAAATGCAGGAGTCTTGGATTCCACAGTGGGATTAACTTCCCTTTTCTGCTCTCTTTCAGGACAGGAAAAACCACTGAACTCGCCCCATCTTTGGGACCAAGAGCTTTGGTGCTGGAGTAGGCAAAGCCAGCTAGGGCCCCCCTTGTCCTGCCCATGGTGTGGGTCAGGGACAGGCTCCTCTTCTCCTCTGTGCTGGGATGAACTGCCTAGGGAATGCTATTACTGACAGCCCGGTCCTAGCCCCGGCTACTGGAAATGGGCGGAGGTGAAGAGGCAAGTGCCAGAGTTGCTTGGGGATGATGGAATTGTGGTGTTTGGCTGTGCCCAGAGGGGCAGGTTGGGCATTTCTGTGTGTCTGAGGACCGGTTTGGGTGCTGGGGAGCCCGGGGAGCCGAGCTCTCAGTGCATTCCCAGCTCACCCGGGGGTGGGAGCTGGTGCAGGGCTGGGTGACAGCCTCTGGTCGGGCTCGGGGCAGGCCCTGGCCCCGGCACAGACACGCTGGGGTGCTTTGGGGCCGCTTGGGGAGCAATGGGAAGAAAATGAGGGATGGTGCTGGGCAGAGCGATCGGCCTGTGCTCGTGTCAGCGCAGCCGTGCAGGGCACTGGGATCTGGGTAAAACACCGGCTCTCCTGGTGTTCAGGGATGCAAGGTCTGAGGGACCGGATTTACTTGGGGTTTTCCAGGACAGCAGGAAGAAGAGGAAATGTGGTGCCAGAGGTGCGTCCCATCAGGTTGCAGTTCCCTCTTTCCCATTTCCATTTCCTCCTCAGTGCGGGTGTCCCCTGCAGCCCATGAGCACGTGGCCGGTGACAACTCCCTGTCTGTGGAGGGATTCCTTATGGAACAAGGGCAGATGACACTTGTGTGAGGCTTACGACTGTTAGAATTAGACCAGGATGGGTTTAAGGAAAACTAGAATCGTGTGTTAATCTTACTGGTCAATGAACAAATGGAATCCACACTTCTGTAAGAAAAAATAGAGTGTATGGAGCGTATAGAAGAAGCTGGTTTTGCCTGCTGCTGCTGCTTGGCTGTATCATGTAACCCCATTCGAACTCTGCCTTCAAGACAGCTGTGAGACCGTGAAATAAAGAACTTAGCAGAACAGCAGCCTCCTCTGCTCTTTCACCCTGGTCCGAGAAGGAGGGGTACCCTGTCAAAGGCTCAACACTTGCCTTTCTGACTTTGTTTCTAAATTTCTACCTTTCTAATTTTGTTTGTTTCTAATTTTTTTGTTTGTTTGTTTCTAACTTTGTTTGTTTTCAACTTTCTCCCTTTAGAAATTTGTTTGTTTCTTGTATTTTACCTCTTTGTTTGTTTCTAAATTTCTGCCGTTGTAACTTTGTTTCTAACTTTCTACTTTTAAAATTTCATTTGTTTTTAACTTTTTACCATTCCTCCCAGCGAGGGCTGTGTGCAGAATACTAAAACCTGTTAAGTTCTTCACTTTTACGTCTATAGGCAAATGCTACTGATTTAGATGTAAATTCATTTTGAAATAAGCCAGCCCTCTCTGTCTACTCTGTCGCATACAGCAATATAAGAAGCTGGGAATAGAGATCCGCAGGTGTTGAGAATAAGGAGCCGGCGTTTTTCTGTAGGAAGGAAAGCAGCAAGCGCCTGGCCCCAGGAGCCGAGACGCTCGGGCTGCAGGAGCTGCAGAGCGCCCGGAGCCGGCTTTTCCCTGTGCTCTGTGCCTGCCCCCGGGCTGAGCTGGGCGGCGCTGCTGCCGCCTGGTGGCGAGAGCGCGGCACTGCCGCCCCCGACACGGCGCCCCGGCGCTGCTGCCGCCCGGTGCCGGCTGAGCCGAGAGGGCGGCGGCCTCGGTGGCTGCCGAGCGTGGCAAGGAGCGGGAGCGAGCGGGGCCGGGTCTGTCAGCGGAGGGGAGGGGCGAAGGGCGGTTCGGAGCGCCAAGGGACACGGCCGTGCACGAGTGGGGCCACAGCTATGGAAAGGGCCGGGCGCCGTGCGGGGCGGTGACCGCGGGGAATGACAGCGCGGGGGGCGGCCCGGCGGGGCCGGTTTTGCCGGGCAGCAGAGGCGCGGTCGCAGCGCGACCCGGGCGGGAGGCACCGGGCGGGCACGGTCGGAATAGAGCCGCCCGCGTGTCGCTCTCAAGGAGGCGGCTCGGAAAGGAAGGCGCAGTTCCGCGCTCTCGGGACGGCGTTAAGTGACGTTTTTATTAGAATAGTATAGTTTTTATTTTATTTTATTATTTTATTATCTGCCAGGACCTTGCAGAGGGTGGTTTACACTTCCGCCACACTCAAGATGGCGGACGCAGTAGGCCCCCTGCGAGAGGTGTCCCTGCCGATGCCTGCCGCCGGTCGCGGAGCCGTCGGCCGCCTCCGGCGCGGCTGACCCCGCCAGCCGTGTCCTCGCACCGGGAAGCACGGCGGAAAATCGCGCGGAAAGCGCGGGGCCGGCGTCGGAGTCCGGGCCGGATTCAGGCAGCCGACTAGACAGAAGCCCTTGTGAGGGGCGGCGGGGGCCCTAAGTGTACCACACTAAAGATGGCGGCTCGACCGGAAGTGGCTTCTGCCAGCACCCAAGATGGCGGCGAAGGGCGGAAGTGTCGTCACTGCCACACTAAAGATGGCGGTCGTGTGCACTGTTTTCTGACCTTCTCAATATGGCGGAAGGGAAGGCCCCCCCCAAGCTGCGTCTATTCGGCTGCCTGAACGCGACGCCGACGCCGACGCCGACGCCAGCCCAGCGCTTGCGCGCAATTTTCTGAGGCGTTTCCCGCTACGCGGACACCGACTGTGGGGTCAGCGGCGCCTGGGGCAGGCGGGAGCATTCAGGCAGTCGAATAGACGGAGCGGGGGGGGGGGGGGGGGGGTCCTTCCGGCCGCCATCTTGAGAAGGTCGAATAGCCACATCGGTGCGGTACCGGTGACTTCCGCCCTTCTTCGCCAGGAGCGCCAATGGCGGGGAGCCCGGGGAGCAGCGCTGCCGGGCCGGGGGCACCGGGGCGGGTGCTCCGGGCTCGGAGGTGAGCGGGGAACGGGGACAGCCCCGAGCGGACGGTGGGGGCCGCGGGGGATCGGTATTCCGGCCCAGGGATGAGTGTTCCGGCACAGGGGTGGCTGTCCCGGCACAGGGATGCGTTCCTGGACTGTCTAATAATATTATTTAACGATCGTGCAAGGAGATCTGTATAAAAAAATCCTCCGTGGTCATCCTTCTCCCACAGCCCCGCTGTGTTTTCAGGATCTTGGGGGAAGAGTTTGGGTCTGAACAAGGCTCTCGGGCACAGGGTGGGATTCTTGGGGTGCAGGGCCAGGATTTGGACTCGATGCTCCCTGTGGGTCCCTTGCAGCCCAGGAAATGCTGCGATCCTGTGCCTCTGAGGGTGAAATAAAGGGGAGCGGTGGGGTTTGTGCCCGCTGTATTCACGGCCCCGCCGGCTCAGGGCGGGTTAAAGGCGCAGCTGCCCCGAGACAGCGGGACCGGCCGGGGCTGCTCGCTCCCGGTGCTGCCGCCTCGTGGGGAGAGCCCGGCACTGCAGCCCGCGCAGGCGCTGGACCACGGGATGGGCGTGGAACAGCAGCGCAGGGGATGCTGAGGCAGCCCAGGGAATGCTGCGGTCCCAGGGAAGGCTGAGGCGTCCCCTGCCCGGGGCACTCGGCAGCAAACCCCTGATGTTGAGCAGAAAAAGGGAAGTTCTGGGTTAGTGGGAGGAGGTTTCTGGAATGGAGCTGGGACAGGTGCTGATCCACGCATGGAATCACGGGCTGGTTTGGCTTGGAAGGGACCACCAGGATCATTTACACTCTGTTTGTTGTCTGATTGCACAGCGAAGAACATCCAGAACTGCCACCTCACCCTCACGGACAGCAGGAATGTCTTCCATAGCTCTTGTTTTGGAATGGGAATGGCTGTTGGGAGCTCTGGCAGGACCAGGTAAGAAGAGAAATGGGATCATTGTGGCTGCTGCTGGAGGTGGTTTTCTGCTTTCCGGCTGTTCTTCTCATTGATCCTTTCACAGCAGTGTTCTAGGGCACATTTGAGGGTAATTCCAGGAATTTGAAACCAGATAAAAACTGGTGGGGCAAAAATGTGAACACAATCCATTTCTGGTAGTTCCAAGCTTCTCCCACAACACCGTTCCAGGGGAAAGCTGATAAAAGGGTAAAGATGCAGAGGAACAAGTGCTGTAAAGCCCCCTGGCGCTCTGAGAGAGCAAACCTTCCAGTAGTCCCAGCAGATCTCTTGGAGAAAGTGTGGGATCGCAAGGTTTTCCAGGAAAGCAAAACAAGGGTGGAGATGAGGGAATAGGCTTCCAGTTCTTCCTTTAGCTGAAAGCCTGGGGGAATTGAGAGGGGCCACAAGAACTGTTTGTGTAGGCAAATGGGAGTTTGGGGTCTGAATCTGAGTTTCCCTCTGGGGCATTTTTGAGGGAAAAGCTGAGGTGCTGTTTAAGGGAGAGAATGGACATTTTTGGGGTGGAAAAAGTTGAATCAATATTGTAGAGGAAGTAAAACGCTGGGGGTAAAAGTGGATGCAATGTGGAGGGGACAGATTGAATATTTTGGAGGCAAAATGGGGAACTGAGTAGTGGAGAGATGGGGAACATTTTGGAGGCAACACTTGACAAACTCTCTGGGGTGGAGAACGACCACATTGAGGGAAAAATGAGGTGATGAGCAGTGGGCACGTAGGGAAGGTCGTGGGGGTAAATCTTGAGAAAAGCCCCGTGGTATTCAAGAAATCCTTGGTAGCAGGACTGAGGAATTCAGTGGTGGAAAAATAGGGGAATTTTGCGGGGGTAAAACTTTAAAAGATCTAAGAGTTGAGAGTGTGTGTTTTTAGGTAGAAAGGATGTCTTGTTGAAGTTGGGCGTCTGGATTGTGGCATTTATGGATCCAGAAAGTAGAAGATAAAGGAGACTCCCAAAGCCTCGGTAGCTGTGTTAAGAAATCCGTCCCAGGGAAGAAAGGTACCTAAACCTCCTAGAAGTAGGGACTAATTAGCATGGGAAGGGGAAAACCCACCCCCAGTGGGAGAGAGCACGCCGGGTAAGGGAAGAGAAGGATGCCCTTAAGAAGAAGTAGGGAAGGTGAATTTCTCGGCTTGCTGAAATGTATCAAAAAGTTTGGAATCTGGGTCTGTGTGGAGGCCGGGATTTTCTCAGCCATATGCAGAGCCCAGCACTAGGAATAAAGGAATTCCAGGCTTTACAACGCCAAAAATGCAGTACCAGAGAGTTCTGTTATCCCGAGGACTTGGGGGATACTTGGCAAAAATTTCCGGGGGCCCAGGCTGGACCGAGCTTTTAACGCTCCCCGGATTCACGGGATCGGGGATTCCAGCGTGCCCTGCACGGGTTTTTTCAGGGAAGTCCCAAATCCTTCGTGTGAGCACGAAGCAGAATCCCCTGGGAGCTGTGAAGGCAACAGGATATTTCTTGGGAATTTTGAAGGGTTGGGTGAGTCCTCAGTGTTAGGTTGGAATGAACGCAAATTGTCCGGGAGTTGCTGGTTTGGGGATGGCCGGGTCTGGGTTTGGATTTGTGGGCACCGAGTGTTCCTTGTGTCAGCTTTAGGTCTTCTGGATTGGTAGGAATTGTCAGAGAAAAGAGAAGGCAATTGAAATGCGGAGCTCCATTCCCGGAGAAATGGTCAGGATGGGAGCGGGAAGGCTGTGGAGCTGCTGGGAGCTCGTGGAGAACGAAAGGATCTGAGGCCTGGAGGCAAAAGCTGTGGAACAAAGCCTGAAAAGGGTGTGGGGTGGGGCGGGAGGGGGAGGAGGGCACCGTGGTGGGGGGAAAGAGGGAAAGGATCCCTGCTCCGGGAATCCAGCAGGGACCAGGAGAGGATCATTTTCCATCCACTGCTCTCAGTGGAATCCTAATAAGGACGGTGGAAGGGAAGTGATTCGTTTGTTCTTAGGTTTGGAATGAAAGGTGCTCTTGCAGAGGGGACTATTGACCTGTTAAAAATCTGTTGGATACAGGAAAAGAGGGAGGAAGCAAGCAGCTGGGGAATGAAGGGGTGGATTTTTTGGTGGATACAGGGAAAGACACGGGAAGGGGCTCTCAAGTAGAATACACCTCACGGGCAGCACCAGGAGAAGCCTCAAGTGCCCTTTTTTTCCAAGCTCTGACATTCCAGAGGAGTAAGCAGTGGTCAGCCCATCACTTTCTGTATTCCTTGGATGCCCAGTGCTTTGTTGGGAAGAGATAATATTTGGAAATGAACAAATCCGGGGATGTAATTTCCTGATAGTAAAGCCCCAGAGAGCCTGGTTTTGATATCCTTCCAGCACCCAAACGCAGCAGAGGGAATCCTGGCGGAGCTGGAAAACGCTGTCGCTCCGTCGGTGGAATTCCTGGGAACTGGAAAGCAGCAGAAGCAGCAAGAACAGAGTTGGAAGCAGGCTCCAGCCGGGTAAGGCAGACACCAAATCCTTTGGAACTGGGCAGGGGTGGGAAGAATGAATTCTTACATTTGTAGCCCAGGGATTCCTGAGCAGGATCCCGGCAGGGAAGACTGCAGGGATCAGGCTGGGGCCTGATCGCAGCTGGGGGCAGCGAGCCTTGGAATTGGCTGAAGGGAAGAAAGAGGGATCCTTTGAGCACAAGGATCAGGTGTCAAATGCGGAGATGGCATCAGACAATTCCTCGGGAGGGTTTAGTTCCTGGGCCAAATCGATCTGCTGCCTTGTGAAGGAGCTCAGAGACCTGGGAAGAGCCCAAGCAACGCAGGGAATGCACCGGCAGATAAAAGTGCCGGGGAACGGTGGGGAAAAGCATCCGAACAGGGGGCCTCGTTTTGTACAGGGACGGTACAAAAAATTGTCCGAAAGAATAGGAATGGAATGGGATTTTACGTATTCCTCGGAGGCCACAATCCAGTGGGAAGGCTGAGAGAAAGAAACAAGGCCTAAAAAGGCAGATGAGCCAAATCTGCCCAAAGCCTCCAATGGCCACATTCCCTGGCATTGCTGAGGACTTCAGCCAAGCTCCAAGCAAAAGGTGAGCCCCTGATTTTGGTGCCAAGGGAAACTCCAAGTTAAGAATGATCCAAATATGAAGCGCTTCTCACAAAACTCAGCTTTGCAAACCTTTCTTTGGGCTAAAAAAGAAAAGATGGGAATGCCCTTGGCAGAAAAGCAGCTGTGAGGCACAGCAGGCTTCAAATGCCTGTCAGCAGGAGCTCCAGGAGAAACGGCTGCTGGCTCCGGGCATCCTGGGCTTTCCAGGCAGGTTTTGTAGCAGATTGCAAGGCAGTTTTCCTGCCTCTGGGGGGTGGCACCTGCATCCCGCTGGAAAGGGAAAATGTGGAGAGAGGGGCAAGCGGGAAGACGGTTGCTGATGTGTGTCCTTGGATCGCAGTTCCTCCCGGTGAGTCTGTGCTGCTGGAAGTTTGAAGGAGATCAGTCCTGGAGTACGTGTGGGTTCACCTGTGGGGTTTGGGAGCGACGCTGGCCATGAAATTCCAGGGATGTTCCCTTTGCTGGAGTGAGAAGCAGTGGAAGCACTTTGCTGTCTGCTTCTTCATCGCCTGCGCCTCGGTCCCCTGGGGCTCCAGGTAATCCCCTCTCACCTTTGCTTTTCCAAGGGTCTCTAAATGAGGGCTTGAGCTTTGGTGTAGCTCCCTTTACAGGGAAGATCTGTTCCAGGAAAGGTCTCCTGGTCTGGACCGATGGCGTTGCAGGAAGAGCAGGAAACCCCGCAGCTCCTGTGGCTCCCTCATCCGATTTGCCTGCAGGCAGCAGCAAGGATCATTCCCAAGTGTCATGCCCTGGCTCCGTGACTCGGTGAGGTTGTGTTCCCCCAAAGGCCAGGGGCCGCTTTGTTTTGCGGCTCACGAAAGTCCAGCTCGGTGGTGCTGGGTTTGGTTTTTGTGTGTAATGAAGGCACTAAAAAATTCCCCTCCTTCACTGGCACAGCCCTGGAGTGGGAGCAGATTCCCCTTATCCCGCAGTTATCCCGCTCCTGCCCTGGATCCCTGCGGTGCCGTGTGTTCTCCAAGCTCACAGCACTGCTGGCTCGAGACAAGAAAAACAATCCCTGTTCCTTCTCTTCTCCGTCCTTGATGTTCCCAGGCCCTGCATCTCCCTGGCTATTCCCTGTGGGAGTCTTCATCTCCATCCCACCTTATCCCGATCAGGTAAGGGTCTGAGACGTGTTTAGCAGCAAATGCATTCCTGTGAAGAAAGCCAAGAGCAAAGAGCATCCAGATGCAGAGAAGTCTTTAGAAAAGCGTTCCAGACGT